>NW_022161922.1:0-109373 GCF_008728515.1 Papio anubis
GTGTCCTCTTTTATTTCACTGAGCAGTGGTTTGTAGTTCTCCTTGAAGAGGTCCTTTACATCCCTTGTCAGTTGGATTCCTAAGTATTTGATTCTCTTTGAAGCAATTGTGAATGGAAGTTCATTCATGATTTGGCTCTCTGTTTGTCTGTTACTGGTGTATAAGAATGCTTGTGATTTTTGCACATTTATTTTTGTATCCTGAGACTTTGCTGAAGTTGCTTATCAGCTTAAGGAGATTTTGGGCTGAGACTATGGGTTTTTCTAAATATACAATCATGTCATCTGCAAACAGGGACAATTTGACTTCCTGTTTTCCTAATTGAATACCCTTGATTTCTTTCTATTGTCTGATTGCCCTTGCCAGAACTTCCAACACTATGTTGAATAGGAGTGGTGAGGGAGGGCATCCTTGTCTTGTGCCAGTTTTAAAAGGGAATGCTTCCAGTTTTTGCCCATTTAGTATGATGTTGGCTATGGGTTTGTCATAAATAGCTCTTATTACTTTCAGATACATTCCATCAATACCTAGTTTATTGAGAGTTTTTAGCATGAAAGGCTGTTGGATTTTATCGAAGGCCTTTTCTGCATCTATTGAGATAATCATGTGGTTTGTGTCGTTGGTTCTGTTTATGTGATGTTTTATGTTTATTAATTTGTGTACATTGAACCAGTCTTGCATCCCAGGGATGAAGCCAACTTGATTGTGTTGGATAAGCTTTTTGATGTGCTGCTGTATTCAGTTTGCCAGTATTTTATCAAAGATTTTCGTATCAATGGTTCATCACGAATATTGGTCTAAAATTCTCTTTTTTTGTTCTGTCTCTGCCAGGCTTTGGTATCAGGATGATGCTGGCCTCATAAATGAGTTAGGAAGGATTCCCTCTTTATCTGTTAATTGGAATAGTTTCAGAAGGAATGGTACCAGCTCCTCTTTGCTCTTTGTACCTCTGGTAGAATTCAGCTGTGAATCCATCTGGTCCTGTACTTTTTTGGTTGGTAGGCTATTAATTATTGCCTCAGTTTCAGAACCTATTATTGGTCTGTTCAGAGATTCAACTTCTTCCTGGTTTATTCTAGGGAGGGTGTAGGTGTTCAGGAATTTATCCATTTCTTCTAGATTTTCTAGTTTATTTGCATAGAGGTGTTTATAGTATTCCCTGATGGTAGTTTGTATTTCTGTGGGATTGGTTGAGATATCCCCTTTATCTTTTTTTTAATTGCATCTATTTGATTCTTCTCTCTTCTTTATTAGTCTTGCTAGCAGTATATCTGTTTTGTTGATCTTTTCAAAAAAACAGCTCTTGGATTCATTGAATTTTTTTGAGGGGATTTTTATGTCTCTATCTCCTTCAGTTCTGCTCTCATCTTAGTTATTTCTTGCCTTCTGCTAGCTTTTGAATTTGTTTGCTCTTGCTTCTCTAGTTTTTTAATTGCAACATTAGGGTGTTGAGTTTTGATCTTTCCTGCTTTTTCTTGTGGACATTTAGTGCTATAAATTTCCCTCTACACTCTGCTTTAAATGTGTCCCAGAGATTCTGGTACGTTGTGTCTTTGTTCTCATTGGTTTCAAAGAACATCTTTACTTCTGCCTTCATTTCGTTATTTACCCAGTTGTCACTCAGGAGCAGGTTGTTCAGTTTCCATGTAGTTGTGCTGTTTTGAGTGAGTTTCTTAATCCTGAGTTCTAATTTGATTCCTATTTGGCCATCTTGGAAGTATACCAATAGGAGCGGGATGTTGATTGTATCAAATGCTTTTTCTGCATCTGTTGAGATGATTATGTGGTTTTGGTCCTTCATTCTGTTGATTTTCAGTGTATCATGTTTGCTAATTTGTGTATGTTGAACCATCCTTGCATTACTGGTAAAAATCCTGCTTGATCATAGTGTTTTATCTTTTCAATATGCTGTTGATTTAGGTTTGCTAGTATTTTGTTGAAGATTTTTGTGTCTATTTCATCAGGGATATTGGCTTGTAGTTTTCTTATTTTGTTGTTGTTGTATCATTGTCTGATTTTGGTATTAGGGTGACGCTTGCCTTATAGAATGATTTAGAGAGAATTCCCTTGATATGGTTTGGATGTATGTCCCCTCCAAATCTCATGTTGCAATGTGATCCCCATTGTTGGAGGTGGAGCCTGGTGGGAGGTGTTTGTGTCATGGGACGGGATCTGTCAGGAGTGGCTTGGTGCACTCTCTGAGGTAATGAATGAGTTCTTGCTCTGTTAGTTCACGTGAGCGCTGGCTGTTTAAAGAAGCCTGGCATTTCCTCTTTTCTCTCTTGCTCCCTCTGTCACCATGTAACACCCCTTCTTCCCCTTTATGTTCTTCCACGATTGTAAGCTTCCTGAGGCCTCACTAAGAGCAGATGCTGGTACCCTACTTCTCATATGGCCTGCAGAATCATAAGCCAAGATAAATTCTTTTAAAATTACGTATCCTCAGGTATTCCTTTACAGCAACACAAAACAGACTAACATATTCCTCCTCTTTGATTTTTTTGAATACTTTCAGGAGGATTGATGTTAGTTGTTATGTATGTTTGGTAGAATTTGCCTGGATTCTTATCTTGGGCTTTTCTTTATTGAGAACCTTATTATTACTGATTCAATCTTGCTTCTTGTTATTGAGCTATTCAGGTTTTCTATTTCTTCCTGATTCAATCTTGGTAGCTTATATGTTTCCAGGAATTTATCCATTTCCCCTAGGTTTTCCAGTTTGTCAGTGTATAGTTCTTCAGAGATTACTGTGGTAACCATTGTAATGGCTCCATTTTCAATTCTGATTTTGTTTATTTGATTCTTACGCCCTTTTACGTTGGTCTAGCTAGTGGTTTATCAATTTTGTTGATCTCTTCAAAGAACCAACTTTTTGCTTTGTTGATCATTTTGTATTTTTAGTCTCTGTTTCATGTAGTTATGTCTGATCTTTTTATTTTCTTCTGCTAATTTGAGGTTTGGTTTCTTCCTGCTTTTCTAGTTTCTTGAGGTACATTGATAAGATTATTTAATTTATAATCTTTCTACTTTTATAGATGTAGACATTAATTGCTATAAAATTTCCTCTTAGCACTGCTTTTCCTATTCCCAAGAGTTTTGGTATGTTGTTTCTCTTTTCATTTGTTTCAAGAAGTTTTTAAATTTCTATTTTTATTTGTTGACACAATGGTCATTCAGGAGCATGTTGTTTAATTTCTATGTGTTTGTATAGTTTCCAGAGTTGTTCTTGGTATTGATTTCTAGTTTTATTCCATTGTTGTCTGAGGAGATAGTTGATAAGATTTTTAAAAAATTGCTGAGATTTATTTTGTGATCCAACATATGGTCTGTCCTGTAGAATATTACATGTGCTGATGAAGAGGATGTATAGTCTGCAGTAGTTGGATAGAATGTTAGGTCTGTTTGTTGTAAAGTCTAGTTTAAATCCAGTGCTTTTGGTTGATTTTCTGCTAGATGACCTGTTTAGTGCTGACAATGGGGGTGTTGAAGTCCCCCACTATTGTTGTAGTCTATCTTTTTAGATCTAGTAATATTTGCTTTATGAATCTGGGTGCTCCAGTGTTTGATACATATATATTTAGATTTTATATTGTCTTGTTGAATTGATTCCCTAATATTATATAATGACCTTCTTTGACTTTTTTTTTTTTTTTAAACTGGTCTTGGCTTAAAATCTGTTTTTATCTGATATAAATACAGCTACATCTGCTCACATTTGGTTTCCATGTGAATGGAATATGTTTTTTTCATTTTTTTTTCATCCCTCAACTTTCAGTCTACATGTGTCTTTACTGGTAAAGTGAGTTTCTTCTAGGCAGTATAAAATTGGATCATTTTTTAAAAAGTCATTCAGCCATTATATGTCTTTTCTGGTTTTTCATATATTCTTGGCGTTTTTTCCTTTTTCTTATTGTTTATCACTGTAGTTTGATGGAGTCCTATAGTGGTACCATTTAAGTCTTTTCCTCCTTTGTGTGATTGCTTTACAAATGAGTTTTATACTTTCGTATTTCAAAGTTAATATTTTGAGCATTTTTGTTTTTGAGATGGAGTTTCAATCTTGTTGCCCAGGCTGGAGTGCAGTGGTGCAATCTCAGGTCACTGCAACCTCCGCCTCCCAGGTTCAAGTGATTCTTCTGCCTCAGCCTTCCCAGTAGCTGGGATTACAGACATGAGCCACCATGCCCAGCCAATTTTGTATTTTTAGTAGAGACGGGGTTTCTCCACGATTTGGTCAGGTTCATCTTGAGCACCCAACCTCAGGTGATTCGCCTGCCTCAGCCTCCAAAAGTGCTGGGATTACAAGCATGCGCCACCCCGCCCAGCCCTATTTTGAGCATTTCTTGTAGGGTCAGTCTAGTGGTAATGAATTCCTTCAGACTTTGCTTATCTGGGAATCAGTCTATTTTGCCTTCATTTGTGAAGGATAATTTTGCTAGAGATAGTATTCTGGGTTGCCAGTTCCTTTTTTTTTTTTTTTTTTTACCCCCCAGCACTTTGAATATACCATCTCATTCTCTTCTGACCTGTGAGGTTTCTTCTGAGAAATCTGCTGTTAGTTTGATGAGGTTTCCTTTGTAGGTGACTAGATGCTTTTCTGTTGCTGTTTTTAGGATTTCCTCTTTATCATTGACTTTAGACAGTCTGATTACAATATGCCATGCAGAAAACCTTTTCATATTGTATCTGCCTGAGAATCATTAAGCATCCTATATCTGAGTGTGTTAATCTGTTGCTAGACTTGGCAAGTTTTCCTCTTTGTTTCTTCTTTTTTGATAATACTGATAATTTGTAAATTTGGTTACTTTAAAATTGTCCCAAATGTCACAAAGGCTTTGATTATATTTTTTAAATTCTCTGTTCTTTATTTTGTTTTACTGGATTATTTCAAAAGACCCGTCTTGAGGATTTGAAATTCTTCATTTTGCCTGATTCCAAGATTTTAAATGCATTTTGTTCCCTTCAATGAATTATTCTGTTCCAGATTTCTATTTGGTTCTTTAAAAAAATTTATCTCTTCAGTAAATTTCTCATTTATTTCCTGAATTATTTTTCTGATTTTTTTATATTCAGAATTCACTTGTATCTCACTAAGATTCTTGAAAGTCAATATTTTGAATTCTTTATCTGGGATTTTGAAATGTTCTTAAGATATATTGATGGAGTATTGTGTTCCTTTGGAGATGTCATATTTCTTTGCTTTTTCAAAATGTTTTCTCTCTCCTTATGTTGGTATCTGCACATCTGGTATAACAGTTGGTTCTTCCTATTTTTGAATTTACTTTCATAAGGGAGGACTTTTTCCTAAAGGTGTATCTATGGTGTTGGTTGGATGGGGTACTTTGGCTTTGATTCTGGGTGGATGCAATGGTGTAGTCTCTATATGATTTTTTTTGGCAGTAAACAACATCAGTGATATCTGTGATTTCCTTGGTAAGTTAAGTTAGAGTGTTGTTATTAGCAGAGGCTGTGGTGAAGTGCTGAGGACTGGGATGCCAGGTAGGCCAGTCTTTAGACCCCAGTAGTTGCAGTGGTGAGTTGAGGGTGCCTGTCTTTGTGCCCCAGTGTGGAATACCCTGGCACCTGTGTTGGAGCAGGCTGATTCTTGGCTTCCAGGTAGCTTTCTCACCTGGAGGTAGTGGCAGCAGTGGACCACGTGGTTGGATGTTCTCGGGCTCCTAGGCAGCTTGTGTGGCGTGGCAAGAGCAGTAGCAGTGGTAGGATGATCCTCTGCATCCTGAGTAGTGTGCATGGATACTGTGAGTGGCTGTGATGGGCTGGACAGGCAAGTCTCCAGGCCTGAGGTAGCACTTGTAGGTAGATTTCAGCTTATGTGGTAGTGGCTAGTAAGTTAGGCCCAACCTCAGTACCCTGTGAGGAATGTTCAGGTACCCAAGGTGGTAGATTGGATTGGACAATCTCCAGGACTTCGATCTATGTGCTCTGTCTCAGGAATGGAGAACAAAGCGAGGCTGGGTAGGCTTTTGTTCAGCCTCCACAGTGGTGAGAGGAGGCACCAGCTGTGATGGGCAGGGGTAGGGCAATTGTTAGGCCCTAGGCAGAGTGCTTGAGTGAGGGGCAATAGCAGCTGCATTGAGGCCCTGCCACTGGAGAGGATGTGGCCATCATCAGTGGCCACAGCCTGGACTGGCAGGTGGGGAATGTGTGTCTCTTTCATGCCCCAGTTTTAGTGAGGCTTGATGCGCTGCCCTCGTGGTGGTAGCCTGCACCTAACTCTTCATCCTGCATCAGCTGCAGCAACCCCTGCCCAGCTCATCACCAATTCCAGCAGCAACTTGTGTCTCCATCTTAGATCTCAGCAACATATGCCTACCAGCACTGGGTGCTTCAGCTCGTGTCTCACTGACTTCTTAGCGTTGGCTTCAGGAGCACTCCCAGCTTGCCCCACTGTCCCAGCAGTAATAGCCTGAGTTTCCTTAATGCCTCAGTCCTGGCACTGCTGGGTCCCAGGACAGCAAGCAGTTTGTCAAAGGCTAGGTTTGGAAATAACGCCTTGCTGTAGCTGCTTAGGTCTCAGAAAGGATGTGGGGCCCAGTGTTGAGTTCTCTCTTAGGAGCAGTTCCATCTCATGGGCTCCTGGTAGCTCCCTGTGTTAGTTTCAGGGTCTGGGAGGGTTGAGGGCTTTTCAAGTGGCCAGGATTACACAATTCCATGGTGGGGATGTTGGCTGCTGGAAGTCTCACATCCATTTCCTACTTTGGGAAATCACTCCTGGCTCTCAGCTGATCCCAGTCAGGGAGGATGCAAGAGGCAACCTCTTTCCCTGTTTTTGGTGCTTCCTGTCCCTTCTTTGTTGAATTCCATTGTTCTCTTGGATAATATATTTGAAATGTGACTGTCTATATACTGTTCTGGTTTTCCTAAGTGGAGGAGTCAGGCATATAAAATGCTTCTAGTGAACCCTCCCCTACTCAAAAAGTTAATACAAATGTATTAAACTTGCTAGTTAAAATACACATTTTTGTATTAAATAAAATCTAACCATGTATCACAGAGACACATCAAAATAATAAAGACGTAGTTGAGAGCAAAAAGGAAAAGATAAATGAGAAATACTGGAGAAAGGCTTAGGTAGCTGTACTAATATTAAACAAAATAGGCTCTAAAATACAAAGCTTTATTAGTAATAAAGAGCTTCACTTCATATTGATAAATGGTTTACCAGAGAGATCTAATGGTTACAAACTTATATTCACTAATAAAATACCCTGAAAATTATAAAGGTAGAAATTTGGAGTTAAGGAGTATGTTGATAAATCCACCACCAAGGTGGGAAATTTCAGCATGGCTTTCTCAGTGATCACAGTACAAACATAAAATGTTAATAACAATCAAGATGACCTTAATGCATTTCACAAAATTGATACAATAGACACATACAGAAACGTGCCCCAAATAAATACTGCATTTGGGCAAGAAAAAGAAAGAAAATACCTAAGAATAAATAAATTAAAAATATAGGTTAGTGGTTACCTTTAGCGGCAGGGTGGGTCAAGCTGGAGGATGGGATTAGGAAGAAACACACAAGTAGCTTCAGTAATATTAATAATGGTCCAGTGCTTGAATGATGTGTTCATGGTATATTTTAATATGGTAGATCTTAACTTGCATTTATATTACATGTATTTTTACTGCATCTATTAAATATAACATAACAAAATTTTGTTCCTCAAATATTCTCCTCATTCTTCAGTGTGTTTCAGATTTGTTCTTGGTGTGGGAGGTACTGTATTCTGACCATATCAGGAAAGATGTCAGAAAGTGATTCATGTCGATACCATTTGACCTGGCAATGCCATTACTGGGTATACACCCAAAGGGATATAAATCATTCTATTATAAAGATACATGCACACATATGTTCATTGCAGCACTGTTCACAATAGCAAAGATGTGGAATCAACCCAAATACCCATCAATGATAGACTGGATAAAGAAAATGTGGTACATATACACCGTGGAATACTAGGCAGCCATACAAAGGAATGAGATCATATCCTTTGCAGGTACGTGGATGGAACTGGAAGCCATTATCCTCAGCAAACTAACACAGGAACAGAAAACCAAACACCACGTGTTCTCACTTATAAGTGGGAGCTGCACAATGAGAACACATGGATTAAAGGAAGGGAATAACACATGGTGGGGCCTGTCAGAGTGGGAAGGCGGAGGGAGAGCATCAGCATAAAAGAGCTAATGCATGTGGGGCCTAAACCTAGGTGATGTGATGAAGGTGCAGCGAACCACCATGGCACATGTTTACCTGTGTAACCTGCATGTCCTGCACATGTATCTCAGAACTTAAATAATATTTAAAAAATAATAAGAGGAAAGAAAGTGATTTATGTCCTCTCTCAGCAGACTTTCCATTCTAATTAATGTTAACTAAGTGCCCACCATTCTGTCTTTTTAATACCAACAACCTATAATATGTCAGTGGACAGTTAGTTCTTCACAATGACAATGGAAAGAAAGTTAGGTATATGAACTAATTAATCCCTCCAATCTCTGAGAAACCTGGAGTAGATAGGTGCCTTCTTTTATGGACCATCTATTCCTTTTACCTTCAGTTACAGCATCACAGAAGTACATGATTTTGGTAAGTCAGTATTTGTATAGTTTCCAAATGAAGAAACTGAGCAACAGTCAAGTAACTTAGGGTCAGATATATTTTCTACTTTCAAAGACCTCTATAGTAAAGCCCACATTTTTCCTGATACTAATTCCAAAATTCAGTAAACTACAAAGCAAAATTTTCTGGTTTCTTATACTGATATTAACGTGGCTTTGAGTTAAACTGATTTGGCATAATTGGGCCATGTTAAGGCAGCTTGAATGGCTTATTTTATTTTCCACAAAGTCACATTTAAAGAAACTTTTGTGAAGATAATGAATCCTCATTTAACAAATTTGTTTGGGGCATTTAAAATATGAAAGGTAGGCACCAAAAGATGACACTGACATTTAAACTTTTTTTTTTTAACTTTCCATTTTGAAATAATTTCAGAGTTACAAAAATAAAGTTCAAAAATAGTGCAAAAAATTTCTGTATACACTTCATGCAGATTCCCCAAATGATCTTACAATTATAAAAATGATAAAAATCAGGAAATTAACGTTGATATAATATTATCATCTAACCTAAAAATCTTATTCAGATTTCACCAGTTGTCCCAATAATATGTATTTTTTTCCTGGCTCAGCAGGGAATCCATGGTTACATGATGCATTTAATTTTTATGTCTTATTAGTGACCTTTTTTGAAACAGTTTTTTAGTTTTACTAGTCTCTTATGACCTTGGCACTTTAATAAAACATGGGACAATGATTTTGTAGGATATACTTTAGTTTGGATTTGCCTGTGTTGTATCCTCGTGATTGAATGTAGATTATGCCTTTTGAGACTACCACAGAACTGATCATGTGTCTTTCTCAGCATATCATATCAGCTGCACATGGTATCAATTTGTCCCATTGCTGGTGATGTCAGCCTTAATCATTTGATTAAGGTGGTGTCTGCCAAGTTTCTCCAACATAAAGTTACTATTTTTTTCTTTGTAATTAATAAGTATCTTGAGGGGAGATACTTTGAAACTACATGAACATCCATCATACATTTTTCATTGTATATTTGCCCACTAATTTTACTATCTAGTGATGATTTTTACCTGAAGCAGTTATTACTATGGTATTTTACAAATAATAATCATCTAACCCCATCATTTCTTTACATCTAGTAGTTGGAATTCTACTGTGAAGAAGAGCTCCTCCTTATCCCACATTTACTTATTTATTCATTAAAAAATGTTTATCATTATGAACTTTTGGATGTCTTTTTCATTCTATGGGTAATAATCTATTACCAGCATTATTTATTTTTTGTTTCAAGTATTCCAGTATTGTCCATTGGTAGCCTCTTCATGTTGACTTCTGTATCTTTTTATTATGTTCGTATCGATTTTTAAGTATTTACTTGATTTCAGGCACCACAACGTTTCAGGCTCATCTTGTACTTTTCCTGCTGCAGTTCTGAAATAAATCATTTCTCCAAGGAGCCCTGGTCAGGGAATAATGCTGAGGAACAGGATTCAAAGCTTTTGAAATTGCCCAGAGAGCTGCAAACGTTCAAGTATTGACCGTGGAGATATTTGTTATTCAATGTACCAACAAAGTTGTCTGTCTGATTTTTTAAGTGTCATTTTATAAGACTAGGTCTGCAAAAGCAATGATGTAGTAAAATTAAAATTTTAATTTTGGCACGCCAGGAAAAATAGCCATCACATTTACCATCTGGTTTCAATGTATTCATTTTATTTTTATTTTATGAACAATTTACAGGAGTAAGAATAAAGAGATAGTGAAAAAAACAGCAAAATAAGAATTTAAACATAGCAAACCAAATTTTTATTTCATGTTTTCCTGATTTTGGAGGTAACATAACTTGAAATTGGCAATGCCTTTGAATGCAAATAACTGCTCTTGAGCTGTCATATATGAACCTGGAACATAATCATCTCGTAAATACTGGCTCCAGATTTTAAACAGATCTCTAGAAGGTTATAGCTCATCATTACCTCGGGTTCTTCTTGCATATGTGTTATTATCACAGTGTAATGCTATGGAAAAATTTGAGGGTTCATGATTTTGTAGAAAAGGTGGTCATGTTTTTGTTTCACAATTACAAAAATATTTTCATTTTTACTTTTATAAATGTCAATCAGATTGATCAACCCAATGAACTTTTAAAATTTCTACATAATGTGTTTTTCCAGTCAACTTTACACATATACCTACCTTCAGCATTTGTCCGTTTATGAATATAAAGTAAATTTTTACCAACAAACATTATAAAAGGTAAAATAATTGTCATGTGTCCTTTTACCAAAGCAGGATGGTCCAGGTTCTTGTTGCACAATATTAATGATGAAGTCCTTCCCATTAAATAATTAGTGGGTTAGAATATCATGTTTCCTTTTTGTCTTTGTAAATATATTGTTTACTCTGATTCTCAAGTCTGACAGAACTGATCTGAAAGACTCATAGGCCGAGATTTTGCTTCTATGGTCAGTTTTACCTCATCATTATAATCTCAAGTGCTCTGTCTCTGCCTTCATTTTCTCACTCATCTAATTATTGTGAAATATCTTTCTCTTAATTTTATTCTTTATTCCATTTTGGGCAGAAAATTAAGAATTCTGAATTCTTAACTGTGTTCAATGGAAGCTGAAAAGAATATGGCAAAGATGGCATCTCTAGACTTCTTTTATAACTTTTTGAAAGATGATGTATTAGACAACACAATTAGAAAACTGAAGGATGATAGAGTGGTGACATTCATTTCTAGGCAATTTTGTAATTTCTTTTGTTTCCTTATTATTTTAGTTGTTTAGCATAGTTAAAAATAATTGATGAATGATGATGAAGTAATTCCTAGCATGATGAAATAGCAAAAGGTTTTAAAATACAGGAAATATGAGATCACTAAAATCTCATAATGTATCTTAGATCCTATAATGCATCTTAGGTTTATAAAATGATCGATAGAATAAGTGATTAAGAAAATGAGTTTAACTTACTAAGTATTTTTTCCTTTTGATTTTTGGAAAACCTGTGAGAAACAAAAATCATGAAATATCAGTCTTTACAAATAATTAAAACTGCTGCACAGAGAAACTTAAAAACTGAACTTAGGGCTGGGTGTGGTGGCTTACGCCTATAATCCCAGCACTTTGGGAGGCCAAGGCAGGCGGATCACTTGAGGTCAGGAGTTCATGACCAGCCTAGCCAACAAGGTGAAATGCCATCTCTCCTAAAAATACAAAAATTAGCTGGGCATAGTGGCGGGTGCCTGTAATCCCTGCTACTGGGGAAGCTGAGGCAGCAGAATCACCTGAATCCAGGCGGCGGCAGTTGCAGTGAGCCGAGATTGCGCGCCACTGCACTCTAGCCTGGGTGACAGAGCAAGTCTCCATCTTCAAAAAAAAAAAACAAAGCAACAACAACAAAAAACTCAAACAAACAAAGAACTAGGATCAGTGGACTCTGGTGGTATTGCAAAGGTTAAAAAGTTTGATTCAGTCACATGGTGAATAAAAGGATAGGGACATTGGTAAGACCACTTTTTCCCTAAACCCAGTAATACTCCAGAAGTGGATCCTTAATGAAACTAACTTTTAATTTTCTGCTTTTGTTACCTGGACATTATACTGTGTTCAAAGGAGCATGCAAATGTAATGAGCTATCAGCTGTGAGCAAGTTTATTAAATAGAGTGAATGAAAAGAGAACCAGACCAATAATTCCAGAATTCTAACTAGCTCAGGCTTGAACATTAACTAGTTCTGTTTCTTTGGGCTAATCCTGGAAATTACGTATATTGGAAAGAACAGTAGTAGCCTTTGAGTCAGCCACAAGAAGAACCTGCTTCTTTGGACTCAAGCTCCCTGCCTCTCAATTTTCTCATGTTTAATAGAGATAATAAAACCCTGCTTCACAGGGTTATTGTAAGTACTAAATAAACTACTAGAGACTGTCAGACTCTGGAGGGCTAGAACTCTCTTAGCCATCTTTGTCTTTCCTGTGACTAAAAGTTATATGAGTATTTATTGGGTAAATTATGTTACACATGTTTATGAACTGTATATTATAAACTGTAAAATGTACAATTACAAGGTCATTTTGTTTGTATCAGTACAGCTATATTAAGTGCTCTACAAATTTAAGGTCTTTTCCTTTATCTTAAAAATCCTTTGGGAAAAGAGAGTTCTAGTTTAATCAGTGCCTCCTTCTACATGGGCTCATTGTTTTTATCAAACCAAGGAAAAATGAAAAAGAAAACTTTGGGACATTTTCTAGAATTTGATATTTACCAAGTGTAGATTTATATTTATTAGGCCTCATCTCTTGATTATTTTTTAAATGGCAGGCAATAAATCAATCAGTTTATTATTGTGTTTGTCCTAAATTGGATGACTGACTGGTTCATAAGTTCAGAAATTTCACTGTGGTGCTGTAAATTTTGTAGAGTAAAACATCTTTGTATGTCCTCTAAGATTACATGGTCTAAAAATACTAGTTTAGGTTTGTCAATAACAATTTAAAATTTTTCTTGCCTTATCTTTTCCCTTGTCATTTAATTCATTTATTACAAATCTTAAGAGAAACTGACTTGAATAATTTCTCAAATCTTTGGTCTCTTTGCCATTTTAATATAATCTCAATTTCATATATAGGGAGATCAAGCCTTTTAAGAAATCCTGGGGTGATCATTTGAAAGTTATACCCCACCTGCCAACTCCCCATCCCCATCTTCTGTGGCTCTGCAATATAGCCTATTCAGCAAAGGGAAATAAACCTAACTTGGATTTACACATATAACTTTCTTAACTCACTAGTTAGTTTGGTTAGAGTCATTTTTCAGGAACTGACTATAAATTAGGTGAATGTTTATTGCAGCACCATTCAAGTTTCCTTGAGAAGTCACTTAGGCCTCTGGCAGAGAAAGTAGAATCTAAGGCTTGATGACTGTAAGTTTGATCTACTGTTTAACCCTCCTGGATCCTGGCCAGAGCTTGGGCTATCAATAACTGTTGCCTTAACATCAGTGTATGATTGTATGTATGTGAAACACTCTATCCTTATTTGTATCTTTTGTTAGTTGACAGGTTCACAAAAGGTAAGAACTATAGTTAGCCTTCGGATGATACTAAAGCAAAAAAAAATAGAGGAAATTCCTAAATTGGGGTTGAGTCTAGAAGGGTCTCCTACAACACTTCAAATTCTATACTTTTATTATGTAACAAGTGTTATTACCATAGTAGTTCCATAACACTTGGCCATTGACTGGCTGCTTATCACCTGTGTCACAGATCCCATTCTGTTATCTACTCCCTTAGATCTTTATAAACAACGAGTGGCAGAACTCAGAGAGTGGGAGAGTGTTCCCTGTCTATAATCCAGCCACAGGAGAACAGGTGTGCGAAGTTCAAGAAGCAGACAAGGTATGTCTTTTTCAGAAAAAGATTCCCTATGAAATAACTGCCTTCAAACAGCAGAGCAGTAAACATATGCTCTCAATACACAACTACATGCTCATGCTTCACTTTTTTCATGACAGCAGATAGTTCTTCCTTTATTTGGAGTGTTTTTCTTCAGTTGTGCCTCTTCCTCTCTAACAGGCAGATATAGACAAAGCAGTGCAGGCAGCCCGCCTGGCTTTCTCTCTTGGTTCAGTGTGGAGAAGGATGGATGCTTCAGAAAGAGGACGTCTGTTGGATAAGCTTGCAGACTTGGTGGAACGGGACAGGGCAGTTCTTGCAGTAAGTAACCTAAGAAAACGTTAAGTCTTTACCCTACATTTACCATTCTGCTGAAATTTACGTTCCTTGGTTTTATTTTTATTTTTATTTTATTTTATTTATTTATTTAGAGATGGAGTCTAGCTCTGTTGCCCAGGCTAGAGTGCAGTGGCACGATTTCAGCTCACTGCAACCTCTGCCTCCCAGGTTCAAGCGATTCTCCTGCCTCAGCCTGCTGAGTAGCTGGGATTACAAGTGTGTGCCACCATGCCCGGCTAATTTTTGTATTTTTAGTAGAGACGGGGTTTCACTATGTTGGTCAGGCTGGTCTCGAACTCCTAAAAGGATGCTTTGAAGCAGACCTGGGGAAAAAGCAAAGGAATACGTAATACATATAAAAAATTAGACATGTTTGGATTTGGGGATCAGATGGAGAAGTGGAGGATCAGCTGAATATCTTAATTTTGAAGAGAAAACTAGAGCTTTCCATGACTGATAAGGACCTTCCTTTCTACAACTCCCCCTTCCCATGACAAATTAAAAACAGTCAAGCAACAAGAGAGTCACCATGCTACTTGGAGAAAACCAATATCAAATGATTCTTTTGAGAATGAAATAGAACAAGTGTTTACCTCCCCAGAGTTAACCTCTCTTGACTAAAGAGAATCCTTCAGAAGCAGAGGGGATGGTACGGACCTCCCATACACTTCTGCTCCGTTTGCCCTGTCATTCTGTGAGCCAATAGAAAGGAGAGACAGCAGGAGACAGCAACTTACTTTCACTAAAACAATGATTTTCCTCACATAAGGAACTTCTCCTGCCCTAATGGGTTTTGTTGTTGTGGCTGTTTTTAAAATAAAATTCAATTTCTTAGAGAATATAAACTTTTTGGAAACCGGAACTATTTAGGAATGTATGCACTATATACTTGGGATCTCCACCTAGGATCAATGAGTATTTAGGGTTTCCTTGTTCAGTCAGGGCATTCAAGCCATTAGTACTATATCCTTCCCCCTACTTGGGAAAATAGGTCATTATTGGGCTTGCTTTCGGGGAAGAAAGCATTTTTTCCCTTTGTCAGTGTCCCTCCTACCATAGTTCTTCCCTTCTACCATCCCCCTCAGGAATCTGTTGATAGTATAGGAACAAAATGATTCTTTTATGGAAATGGTTTGGGATTCTAGCTATATATACCATTTATTTGTATATAAAAACATTTTCTAATCTGGCACTCTAGGGAATACTGTTCCAATGAGGTGTTTATACATACTGTGAAAAAGGTGTTTCATGATGATGAAACTCTTTGCAGATTCGCAAGACACTGGGCATATTAAAGGCTCAGGAAAAGCCTACTAAATGCTTCTCAAGCTTATTTGAGCCTCATCACCATTTTTCTGGCTAACATACCAATATCATGCAAAACCAAGTGTTTTGGGACACATTAGAGAATGCTATTTTTATACTTGTCTCTTCACTGGATTATCATTTTCTTGAGAATTGAACTTGTATTTTATCTTTTTTTTTGGTAATCCTAGCATGGTTCTTAGCACATAAATGGCAAATGAGGGCACATAGGTGGTCAATAAATGACTGTTTAATTGAGCTAAAGATATATGGTATCTATAGTATTGGATTAACACCATACTAGAAGATGATTAATTTCTGCAGTTACATTTTCATATAATAAAACTCAAATGCCTTTCTTTTTCTTCTCTGTGTCCCACTGATCAAGTCTTTTTTCCTACCACACCTAAATGAGATTCCTGCTTTTAAACACTCTCAAGCTATGAGAAAAGTGAGTTTTAGTAAAAGGTAGCCTGTGGAAGAAAGGGGAGCTCCTGACTGGAAAACTGAAGTTAATACTGCATCCAAAGTAAACACAGTTGAAAATAGACCTAGAGCTGGCAATTCTCAGTGGATTTGACTGTTGTCAGCCGCTCACAGGGACCATTTAGGCAACCCAAATTCTGGTTATTGACATTATTCACTCTATGCTCTGTAGATTTTGGTGCTGTGCTAGCTGTACAGAGAATGTAATGCCGATCTTGTAAACATATACATGTTCTAAAAAGTACTAGGAAATAGTTTGATTCTGTTTTTTTAAGGGTGAGCCAATATACAGTGATAAGTAACATGATATTTTTAAATAAGTTTCATTTTATACACATACTAAGTACATAAATTGTACTGGAAGTCATAGTATTTTCATCTCATTGATTGGATAATATTTTAATTTTAGCTTTGTCAGAGATGAAATAATTTTCACACCAGTATGTCCTACAAAATATACTTGTAGGAAAAAAAGAAAATTACAAACATGTTTTTGTTTATTTCATTTGTTGAACTTGTAACACCTTTAATATTTCTCAGGTCAAAATACTCTTCTCATTTCAGCGTATTCATTTTTCATTGTTTTTGTTACAGACTTAGCCAGTTCAGGAACATGTCGTTAAAATAATAATGTTTATAATGTAAAGCAGTTCAATATTGCTATTTTTATTAAATGGAGCAGATATTTCACTCTTAATAGGTAATGGTTGTTAACGTAAATGTTTACAAAAAACCAGCCTTTAAGTTGTTAACATCTGGGCTTCCCTAGAGGAGTTCTTGTTTATTTGGTAGTAATAAATAAACTTGCTGTGCACTGTGGATATTCCATTTCTCAGCAGGGGTCTTGGCAGCTGTGGAGAACACTTTCTATTCTCATCGGTTGCATAAAGAGCCCATGTTTCTGCTCCTCTTTATGGATTCATATTACTGGTATAGACGCCAAAAAATCCCCAATGAGCTCTGATCATTAATATAACGGAAGCTGTTTTGACAAGCAGAACATTTCTTTATCATTAAATAAATATTGTGTTAATATATTTGGATAGTGGTTACTGGAAGCACACAGGCACAGGAACATGCACATACATACTCATTGTGATTTGTACTAGGAACTAAACCAAACTGACAGTACTAGAAATTTTTTTATTTGAGAATAAATAAAAAGATTTATTTGACCAGGTATGCATCTCCATATTCATTTGTATTCTGTCTCTTCCTTTTTTCTTCTGCTCTAGAAATTAGTGTATCACTGGAAAGTTCTGGGGACTTAATATCTCTCCATTTCTTTTCCAACAGACCATGGAATCCCTAAATGGTGGCAAACCATTCCTGCAAGCTTTTTATGTGGATTTGCAGGGCGTCATCAAAACCCTTCGATATTACGCAGGCTGGGCTGATAAAATTCATGGGATGACCATTCCTGTAGGTATGTGAAATCAGAGTATGTTGAAAAGGAAAATGAGACCACCAGAAATGCACTTTGGCTATCAAACACAAACAGTAGTCACATAGAATACAGATATGAGCACTCTTACAGCATTTAGAACTGAGTGAAGAACCAACCAAATTATGTCACTGACTCTGACAGTGTCCCTTTTTCTATAGATAGTCCACATATAAGTATAGGGGCATGTCACTTCATTCATCTAAGGAACAGGTATGTATTTGTCAGCTGGTAAGTGGTCAGCATTGTGCTAGATGAGGTGCTGGTGTAGGTATGAAGGGGGCATTATTGGATGGAGGGAAGTCAAGGAAAATTCCAACAAGGTTAAGGCTTGCTCCTTGCCCTCCTGAAACTTAAGATCTACTCATTGGAAGGAAATACTCTTAAATGTTAACAGTTGTCTCTGGTGAGATTATGCCTGATTTTTGGTTTCTTTTTTATATTTTTCTCTACTTTCTATATTTCTCAAATGGCCATGAATTACTTTCATAATCTAAAAACAACAGTAATCCTAACCATTTTTATTATTAAGATTCACGTTAGATGACAGAACCAACAAAACAAAAAACTTAAAGGCCCCTTTAGGAATGTTACAATTGGGTGCTAAGTTGTGTGCTTCACCTGTCAGTGCTGTAGCCGTTTAAATGAGAGGAAAAGTATCCAAGACTAAAGCAACTAAAGCGGTCAGTGAAGAGATGTTGATCTGTGCTTGAATACTAGTGATAGCTAATACCATTTGAGTGCTTTCACAGCAACCCCAAGAGAAAGGCACTGTTATAAACATCTTCAGTTTACAAAAGTGTAAAGAGGTCTGGTAAAGTAAAATTAGTCTCCCTAATTCACAGAGTAAATAAGTTTTAGAGCTAAAACTTTGACGTTAGAACCTAGGCTTGTAACCGCTTCACTAGAGAATTCAAAATAGAGCCTAGGAGGAAGAGATATCCTTATAGGAAAGGGATGGACTGAAAGAGATAGGGCATGGTGAATAGACATAAGGAAAGGAAATACACATTTACTGAGTGGATACTAGATGCTACTTAGCACTGTGCCGGGTGCTCTACCTGTGTTCTCCAGAAGGCAGTCTGCTTTCCATGGAGAGTGCATAGTAACAGGAGTGGAAAGTAATGCTGAGGACTTTGAAGTGTCTTTTTTGGGCCTTCCTAGCCAGACTGAGCAGTATTGATTTACTAAAAAAGGGAGTGGTTTGGCCGATAGTGTGGATGGCTGGGAACAGTGCTTCCCAAATTTAATGTATGCATAAATCATCGAGGGTCTTCTTCAAGTGCAGTTTTTGACTGAATAGGTCTGGGATGGGGCCTGAGACTCTGCATGTCTAACCAGCTGCTTGTCTTCTGCATTGAGTAGCAAGGAGAGGACACAGCAGAACCAAGTTAGGTGGCTGTTGTGATGCCTCGTGTAGGTGTGGTATGACAAGGGAATAATAATATACAGTGAGAATGGAGGTTTAGAGACAAGACTTCCAAGGATTATTTTTTACATCGCCCCCACAAATGATGATGACATGTGGAATGTTAGTTTTAGAAAACGGGTTTCTGATCATAGGGGCTTTTCCTTTCCATCCAGAGGTTTTTCCCTTGTTCAGCTGACTGAAAAGGATGGAGAAGATTGCTCTTGGGGAAAGTCCAAATCTTAGTTCAGTTCTGACTCTAAGGATATTATAGAACAGTTGTTCTCCAGCACCACTTGCAGAATGTGGGGATGGCCTAAGTAAGGTAAAAAGTCACTATTCATTATGAGCATACCTAGTACAGGGCCTAAGAATTAAAACCTTTGTTAACAATGGGACACATGTCACTCTTTTTAGGTCGGCCTGTCCTATATCAGTACAGAAGGTAAATTAACAAGCTCAAAGTCCCTAGTTGTGTTTTTTTTCTTGGCCCCACCCCACCTGCCATTTCATTATTAAAACAACAGATATGTTTTATGCATTTAAATACCTTTTCAAACTATTTACAAAGCTCTGAAGAAGACTGTGAAGCAGAAGGCAATGCACATAGATCTCTATTTGGCCTAACAGTATCTTGGTTTTCTTTTACTTCCTCAGAAGGGAAGATCCTGATGAGATAAAGCTAAATATTGATTGGCATTCCTGAT
Source organism: Papio anubis (assembly GCF_008728515.1). NCBI lineage: Eukaryota > Metazoa > Chordata > Mammalia > Primates > Cercopithecidae > Papio > Papio anubis. The sequence goes on from NW_022161922.1 coordinate 19,706, forward strand.
TATGTTTGAAGCTTTAATGTAACTTGATCTGGCAGTAGAGGTGGTTGGCCCATAAGCCTTACTGTTTTCATCTGATGCTTTTTGGAGATCCTGTGGATGCTCATCTACAAGTTAGAAATACAGGGCATAGGAAAGGCTCTCACAGTAGTCTTTCCCAGCTTTACTCATTAACTGTTGTTCAGCCAATGAAGGAAAAAAAATGTGGAATTCTCTTAAACTCTTAGTAACTTTTTGTTTCCCAAAACCAAAAAGTTTTTCTGAAAGTGCATTTAGAGGCATACTGGAATGAGGGACTCTACCTGTCATCAGGCCTGTAGGCAGAATTCCCAGGAGGCTGAAGTTTGGGTCATAAGAGCTCTCTCCATTTTATGTCAAATAGATGAGGGAAGGATGGAGGTAGAGGTTAACTTCGCAGCTTTCCTCTCTGTTCCAGTTTTAGATACATTTGGGTTTGCCTGGAGGTCACTTAGAATTCAGACAACAATATCTTTGGCTAGTCTAGTACTTAGTGAATGTAGCTGGACTAAGTCAGGGGAGTCACAGGAGAAGATCACAGAAAGGGGTATCATAATCATAATTATTCACTTATTCTCAGATTTGTTCAGTAAATTAATCCATTTGTATTTGTCTTTTGTAACTCCATAATTTAACATCAGCTTCATTTTCATTTTGTCCTGCATACTTGGCCTTTTTTTTTTTCTTCACAGTGAAGTCTGGAATATAGAAAGTCCATTAGTTTTTAACCATGAGATCTTTATTGTGCTACATACATTTTCCTGCAAACAACCTAATTTTATGTTTAGAATTATAAAGAAATAATGTACTTTATATTTACATAGAATTTAAAAGTATAAAACATTCTTGCATGTACAATATGTGTGTGATTCTGTGCGTGATCTGATGAGACAGTCTGGATTTTAAATGGTATTTTACCCATTTTACATCTGAGAAAATAAGACTCTAAGGGTTTAATGTCTTGAAGGTCACGTGGTTATTAAGTGGGAGACCTGAGATTCAAACCTAAGCGTTTTTCTGTCTAAGCCATGATAAGTTGTCTTCTTATGGAGATTGGTTCAGCAAGGCAGGAAGGTGGCCCTGGTGATATCTTTACCTCTGTGCAGATTTTTATAATAATATACAGTTTATTCTCATCATTCATGGTAGTTATGTTTTATAAAGTCGTGAACACTGAATTAGCAAATACTGAACTATTGCTCCTAGGGGAAATACAAGGTTAGGTTCCTGCAAGCTTCTTATCACAACATTCTTGTCCACTGATCAGAGCATGGCCTTGTTTTATGGTTTTCTGTTGAAAGATCCTTTGTTTAATATATATTGTTGATTTATGAATGCTTAACTCATGACCAGCCAGACAAAAGTACTATAACTGATGCCTGAATGAAGCTTGTGTGACACATGTATTTTGTCTGTAAGGCACATCACAGCCTTCTTGCACTTAGGAACACTAGACAGCACTCAACACTATGCTTAGGGGCCATTTTAAACAGCAAAATCATGAACAAAAGGCACAAAAATATGAAAAATGTGGCACTAAACAGACCACAAAAAGGACACTTTTTTTTTTAACAATAAAAGAGCTGAAGCAAGAAGGCAAAGTGTCACCTTGTTCAACCTCAGCTGAGAATATGTGCATCAGGTGACTCAAAATGTTCCCTGCTTTGGGGAAATGCAAATTAGAACCACAATTGAACCACCTCACTACTGCATTATATGAAAAAGACACATGCACATGCATGTCTGTAGCAGTACAAATTGAAACTGCAAAAATAATGGCTAACTGCACATCAGCCAACAAGTGGATAAAGAAGATGTGGTATGAATGCACCATGGACTACTACTCTGACATAAAACAGAATGAATTAATGGCCTTTGCAGCATCTGGAATGGAGCTGGAGGCCATTATTCTAAGTGAAGTAACTTAGGAATGGAAAACCAAGTATCATGTATTCTCACTTCTAAGTAAGTGGGTAAGCTATGAGGATGCAAAGGCATAAGAATGATACAGTGGACTTTAGGGAAGGATGGGAGTGGGGTGAGTGATAAAAGACTTCATATTGGGTACACTGGACACTACTCAGGTGACAGATGCACCAAAATCTTGGAAATCACCACTAAAGAACTTATCCATGTAACCAAACACCACCTGTACTCCCAAAACTATTGAAATTTAAAAAAAAAAAAAAAACCCTGCTTTGGATATACATGCCCATAAATGACTGAGAACACTCCATACTTATTGTTGGGTTACAAATAAATTTTAGAAAGTAGGCAAGTTCTTAAATATGGAATCCACAAATAATGAACATCAACTGTATCTAGAGCCTACTTTTTTCAAGATAGCATTTATGAGGCTTAAGTGTTCTGGAACACTTAAGGTGTGGATCTGCCTGCCTAGATCCTATTCATATGGGTAAAGGGGGCTTTCGTAGTGAGTGTCAGAGATAATCACACAGTTGTTTGGTCACCCATAAAAAAGAACCTGAAATGTGTTTTTTTGTTGTTACATTTTTAAATGTAAGACTGCTTTGCAACATTGAATTATACTCCATGGTTCATCCAGCATAACATCTCTAACACTAAACAACCAAAAAGAATGGGAAGAAATACACCATTATCTCTTTCACTCATTCCCATTTGGGAAGACTAGGGAAAGGTATCTTGTAACTGGAAGGGATTTTCCTTTACCTCCTTTCTGTGGCATCAACTTCGATCTCTTACTCATTCACCCATTTCTCCATTCAACAGATTTTTTTTTACCACCTGCTATATTTCAGCTCTTGTATCAGGCATTGGGGTTACAAAGGCAAATAACTAAGATGTTTATAGGACAGTAAGAAAAACAAGTAGACAAGCAACTGCAATATAGTGTGATATATTTAGATAAGAAAGCATGAAATTTGGTGGGACACCATAGGAGAGACATCTCCTAGTGTTAAAGCCTTCTGGAGAAGGTGGTGGGATGTCTAAGTGATAACCTTGAAGGACAAGTTAAGATGGAGACAGGGACATCACAGGCAGTGGGAATAGCTGGAACAAAGCATGAAGGGAGGAGAGTATCATGTGTTAGTGCATCTGAAAGTATAGGCAGATAAAAAAGACAGTGGGGCTCTGAGTCTGGGTCAGCCATACTACAAGTTTTATTCTGTGGGCAATAGTGAGTCACCAGATTATTTTAAATATGTGAGTGCCTTGATGAAAATTACATTTTAGGAATTGCATCAAATCTGTATATTGCTTTGGACAGTATGGTCTTTTTAACGATATTGAGTCTTCTAATCCTTGAACATGGGGTATTTTTTCCATTTGTGTCAACTGTGATTTTTTTCATCAGTGTTTTGTAGTTCTCCTTGTAGAGATCTTTCACCTCCTTAATTAAATATTCTTAGGTATTTTGGGGGGCTGTTGTAAATAAAATGAACCTAAGTGCATTCAATGGATGATTGGATAAAAAAGATACATACACATCATGGGATATTAAACAGCCATAAAAATTATGAAATCATGTCTTTTCAGCAACAGGAGTGGGGTTGGAGGCCATTATACTAAGTGAAATAACCCAGAAACAGAAAGCAAATACCACATACTCTCACCTATAAGGGAGAGCTAAGCAGTGGGTAAACATGGACATACAGAGAGACAGACATTGGGGCCTTCGAAAGGAGGGAGAGTGAGAGGGGACTGAGGGTTGAAGACTACCCGTTTGGTACCACATTGACTGTTCTGGTGACGGGCCCACTAGAGCCCAAACCTCATAGTTGTGCAATATATCCATGTAGCAAATCTACACATACACCCCTTGAATCTATTTGAGAAATTGCATTTTAGAGCACTTTTACTACAAATGGATAATCAGTTGGAGAGAGCAAGTACTTGCTTAATTTCTTCCCATAAAGGATAGCCTTCACTTTGACTACAAATGAATAATAGAGAGGGCAAATGCCTGCTTAATTTCTCCCCATAAAGGGTAGCCTTCAACTAGAATATTTGGGAAGGAGAGAAAAGGGTTATCTGATGACCACTTTTCAGCAATGAACTGGGTGGCTGCTTCTCTCTCTGAATTGGAAATTTCTTCCACCACTCTTCATTCTGTTCCACTCAAGGCCCACAGCTGGATGTTACTGCACAATGATGCCATACTAGTTTGATTCACAAGAGTCTTGATGTTGTTTCCTTTAGAACACTATCCATTATTTCCTGCCATGGTACCCAATGGAGCCATTGTCTGTGACCATAAATCCTATGCCTTGACCCTTTTACGATGGCAGTGCCTAATTATGATGATAAATAATAATCATTACTATGACTTATGGAACACTTTTTACCTGTTACATTATCGCTAATGTTATAGCAGCCCTAAAGAAAAGTACTGTTTTCCCCATTTTGAGTATTTTAACCAGTATTCAAATCCTCTTCTCCTCTCACATCTACAACCTCTTAGTGATGAGGGAAGGATCAAAGCTTGTTTTTCGTTTACTTAGGGAGAAATAGAAGTTAATTTGTATTGCCTTAGATTTTTCTCTGTAGCAAGTGTTGATTTTGATTTTATGTAAGCAGAAAAAAATGTCCATGTTTTAAGCTGAATTCTGACATTAAAATGGACTTATGATATATTAGCATATAGAAAAGGTTAAACACTACCCAGGTCATATATAATTATCCATTTCACTCTCTTCCAGTTTCACCTGTTAAACTAAAGAGTAGGATACAAATACACAAAGATATTGATTCAGATCCTAAGATTTTGCCTTGAATCAGCTTGATCTGGTTTATTGTCATTAACAACAAATGCATAGGGTGAAAGCTGAAATCTTCTTGTCCTATCAGAATAAGAGTGAGGGGCAATTTGCTCTGCCCACCTAAGAACAACCAGGGCTTGCTTGTTAATGGGACCTGAATTTGTTGTGACAGGAGGCCATGAACCTCTCTAAGAGGTTGAAGCTGAAAAGGACCTCAGGGATCCCTAAGGCTGGTCTCCTCATTTTACAGAGAAGGTCCAGAGAAGTAAACTAACTTTTGTTAAGATCATGTAGTAGAATAGTCATAGAGCTAAGCTATCTTCATAACAGACTCAGGAACATAATCTAACTTCTTAGAAACCACCAGCAGACTTCTGGGAAGAAAAGCATCAGTACACTTCATACTAACATACGGTTTCAGCGTTTGTTTAGGCATTTATAGAGTTTATCATCGTAGTTATAGAATGTTCGGTGAGGTCTGTTCAATGTCAACATGATGGGAATCTGCTACATTACATACATAATGGAATAGTTCAATGTAATCTCATTTTTTAATACTGTGCTCATCAAAGATTGTCAGCTCCTTGAAAGGTAATTCTGTACACAAATTAGAGATTGGAAGATGACCTTCATTCACTGAATTGTGTTACAGATTTTTATGCTATTGAATAAAATCATTTTCATTGTTACTAGGTATATAAAATTTGCTATGGTTCTTGTAGTGTTCTTAGTGTTATAATTGAAAGCTATTTCTTGAGGTCCATATTTGACAAATTTCTCAATTTCTGGCACATTTCAGATTCTTCTGATTTTATCACTATTTACAGATTGCTTAATCATACTCACTCTAGTTTATATTAATATATAGAATGTGCCAATGCTAGATATTTTTATGAGACTAAAAATTCTGTCAATTTTTTTTGGCAACTATAAAATCTGATTCAAGAAGTAATGTTTGCCTTGAATGAGTTATCCAAATAATTAAATTTTTCCAATTAACTAAATATTGCTGTCTCTTCTGTGTAGTTTGATAAACCCCCATCAAAAAACATAGAACAGTGGCTCAGTAGTTCACAAATATGGAAGAGGCTTATTGTACTGTTCATCTCTAGGGACAAAGGCTTTTCTTAATATAATTACAAAAATGGCTCAATGCACACATACTCAGTAAAATTTAATTCACTGCTCTGCCAAATTCATAGCATAATGAAGTATTTAATTGTGATATTTTTATATTTTTCATAAGTTGTAAACTACTCTTGGGCCATTAAAAGCACCCAGGTATCAAAACTCGTCAGAAAAGTTATCTCTGACTGGGTCTTAAAATAACCCCCCTTTAAGAGCAATATGTATTATTCTCTGTTTTACCTTCTGAGTGAAAGGGAAAAGAGACAGAGATCAAAAGTCCTACATATGTGATTTAATATTTGTTTTGATCTCTCATCTCCTCTTTAGCTTTCTGCATCATAGTTATGTTGTAACTTGTTGACCTAGAATGTGGTATCCAGAACATTTTCTGATGTCCTCATCAAATGCAATCCTTTTTATGCTGAGTCTGAGCGCTCTCTGTAATCTCTCAGGTTTGGTAAGAAGACCCAAAACCATTCATAGCCTACAATGGAGTATCTCAATTTGGGTGGAGACTGTTTTTATATCAGGCTGTTGAGCTTACAGCACAAAGCTAGTGAAATGAAAGAACCTTTTAAGTCATCCTGCTGTATTGAGAGAGCGTTGTTAGCATAAAAGATGGAAAAGTCGCTTTAATTTTTTTCTTTTTTAAATTATACTTCAAGTTCTAGGGTACATGTGCACAACATGCAGGTTTGTTACATATGTATACGTGTGCCATGTTGGTGTGCTGCACCCTTAACTCGTCATTTACATTAGGTATATCTCCTAATGCTATCCCTCCCCCCTCCCCCTACCCCACGACAGGCCCTGGTGTGTGATGTTCCCCTTCCTGTGTCCAAGTGTTCTCATTGTTCACTTCCCACCTATAAGTGAGAACATGTGGTGTTTGGTTTTCTGTCCTTGTGATAGTTTGCTCAGAATGATGGTTTCCAGCTGCATCCATATCCTACAAAGGACATGAACTCATCGTTTTTTATGGCTGCATAGTATTCCATGGTGTATATGTGCCACATTTTCTTAATCCAGTCTATCATTGATGGACATTTGGGTTGGTTCCAAGTCTTTGCTATTGTGAATAGTGCCGCAATAAACATACGTGTGCATGTGTCTTTATAGCAGCATGATTTATACTCCTTTGGGTATATACTCAGTAATGGGATGGCTGGGTCAAATGGTATTTCTAGTTCTAGATCCTTGAGGAATTGCCACACTGTCTTCCACAATGGTTGAACTAGTTGACACTCCCATGAACAGTATAAAAGTGTTCCTATGTCTCCACATCCTCTCCAGCACCTATTGTTTCCTGACTTTTTAATGATTACCATTCTAACTAGTGTGAGATGGTATCTCATTGTGGTTTTAATTTGTGTTTTTCTCATGGCCAGTTATACTGAGCAGTGATACTGAGCATTTTTTCATGTGTCTGTTGGCTGCATAAATGTCTTCTTTTGAGAAGTGTCTGTTCATATGCTTTGCCCACTTTTTGAAGAGGTTGTTTTTTTCTTGTAAATTTGTTTGAGTTCTTTGTAGATTCTGGATATTAGCCCTTTGTCAGAGGAGTAGATTGCAAAAATTTTCTCCCATTCTGTAGGTTGCCTGTTCACTCTGATGGTAGTTTCTTTTGCCGTGCAGAAGTTCTTTAGTAGATCCCATTTGTCAATTTTGGCTTTTGTTGCCATTGCTTTTGTTGTTTTAGACATGAAGTCCTTGCCCATGCCTTTGTCTTGAATGGTACTGCCTAGGTTTTCTTCTAGGGTTTTTATGGTTTTAGGTCTAACATTTAAGTCTTCAATCCATCTTGAATTAATTTTTGTATAAGGTGTAAGGAAGGGATCCAGTTTAAGCTTTCTCCATATGGCTAGCCAGTTTTCCCAGCACCATTTATTAAATAGGGAATCCTTTCCCCATTTCTTGTTTCTCTCAGGTTTGTCAAAGATCAGATGGTTGTAGATATGTGGTATTATTTCTAAGGGCTCTGTTCTGTTCCATTGGTCTATATCACTGTTTTTGCACCAGTACCATGCTGTTTTGGTTACTGTAGCCTTGTAGTATAGTTTGAAGTCAGGTAGCAAGATGCCTCTAGCTTTGCTCTTTTTGGTTAGGATTGTCTTGGCTATATGGGCTCTTTCAGTTCCATATGAAATTTAAAGTCATTTTTTAAAATTCTGTTAAGAATATCAGTGGTAGTTTAATGAGAATAGCATTGAATTTATAAATTACTTTGGGCATTATGGCAATTTTCATGATGTTGATTCTTCCTATCCATGAGCATGGAATGCTTTTCCATTTTGTATCCTCTCTGATTTCTCTGATTAGTGGTTTGTAGTTGTCCTTGAAGAAGTCCTCCACTTCCTTTATTAGCTGTATTCTTAGGTACTTTATTCTCTTTGTAGCAATTGTGAATGGGAGTTTGTTCATAATTTAGCTTTCTGCTTGTCTATTGTTGGTGTATAGGAATGGTTGTCATTTTTGCACATTGATTTTGTATCCTGAGACTTAGTTGAAGTTGCTTATCAGCTTGAGAAGATTTTGTGCTGAGACAATGGGGTTTTCTAGATATAGCACCATGTCATCTACAAACAGAGACAGTTTTATGTCCTCTCTTCCTATTTGAATACGCTTTCTTTCTTTCTCTTGCCTGAGAAAGAACTGGCCAGAACTTCCAATACTGTGTTTAATAGGAGTGGTTAGAGAGGGCATCCTTGTCTTGTGCTAGTTTTCAAGGGGAATGCTTCCAGCTTTTGCCTGTTCAGTATGATATTGGCTGTGAGTTTGTCATAAATGACTCATTATTTTGAGGTATGTTCCATCGATATCTGTAGTTTATTGAGAGTTTTTAACGTGAAGGAATGTTGGATTTTATTGAAAGCAGGCTCCTTTTTTTGTCCCTTCAACTCTTCCCAAAAGAGTTTTGGGAAGAGTTCAAGCACAAAAATAGCCTTTATTTTTAAATTTACTACTTAGACTAACTGTAGGGGCTAGAAGATTCTGTCTCTTTCCCTGTGGTAGCCTATAGCTGAATGTTTATAAAATATGTGAACAGTTTATCCAAGAGACTTTTAATTCCTCATAACTCAGTTTCTCTTGAGACACAGTTATGGAGTCAATTCCTCATGAGGTCAGATTTTTAAGATTTTTGTCTGCATTAACTTGTGACATTATATAAGTAAAACAACTAAATTTTAAAGCATCTAGAATGTGTAGGGGGAAATGGTTTATGAATTGCCATGCCGTGCTTGTGTAGTTGCCTTGTGAGTTTTTTTCTGAACCATTCCAGGTTCCTACACGTGCTGCTAAAGTAAACACCTGTGCTTTTCTGTTCATCTTCCCATTTTTTTCCTCAGTCCCATTTGCACTCTACCTTGACATTACTCTGATTCTGTGGTTTGTGACTATCCACCAGAACCCATCACCTTAACCAACTTAGAAAGTTCAGTTGCAGAAGATTTTCTTGCAAATGAAACTCTAGCTGATTGATCAGTGGTGTGGCTCCTCATGAAAAACCTTTTCAGAGACTTTACAAATTGAAAAAGCATGCAAACTTGTACTCTTGTAAAGAATGATATCCAGAAGATTCTTCAGTTGTCTACATACAAAGGTAAATAGTTAATTTGATGTTTAAAGTATTACTCAGACTTCATATTGTCATCCTATGGACAGTTGCAACATCTTCGCTATTTTTTGTTGTAATAGATATTTTAAAATAATTTCATACAGTTGCAGAATCCAGCCTACTTCTGAATTTCTTCCATTTAAAATAATATACATAAAACAAAGTCAAGAGATAAGTAGTAGATTGGGGAAAAATCTTCACAATATTATGACAGAGGCCTAATTTCCTTAATATCCATAGAGCTCTTCAAATGGCTAAGAATAACCCAATAGAAAAATAGCAAAGAATATAAGCATGAAAGGATGTTCACTTTCATATATCTTTAAACATAAATCAAAACAAGTTGCGGTTTTCCAGCTGTCAGATTAGGTGAAATGAAAATGTTGGAAAAACCTCAGTGTTAAAGAGTAGGAAGAATAGCATGTTGTTGCAATTATGAATTATTAAAATTTTCTGAAGGGTGATTTGGCAATATTTATGAAAATGTGAAATGTACTTACACTTTGATCAAGAAATTCCACAGATATGAAAAGATATATATGTAATGATAGTCTTTGCAGCATTATTTATAATATCCTAAACTGAAAGTGACTTCTGTGTCCCTTAGGAGGATTTACAGTAGTAATATCGTTTATTGAGCCCATGGAATAACATGCAGCCACTAAAAGATGTCCTAGCTTTACAGGAAAAAAAAGGGGGGAAAAACAAAATATAAAAGACTGACTAATATGATCCCATTTGTATATAAAAAACAGGAGGATAAGAGGATCCTATAAATACTTGTACGTGAATAAAAGTTCTTGAAAAGAGGAAACAGATAGTTAATTATGGAAAGAGGGGGTAGAGAGATCAGAGATCCAGAGGATAGAGAGTGACAGTGGGAGAGTGAGAGAGAGAGAGAGACCAAGACTTTAATTATTTAAAAAATAAATAATTTTGAATTTGTCAGAATAATTTTGTATGATAAATGTGATTTAGATGTGTTGAGAGACTGATAAACAATCTGATTCATATCAATTCTCTTTTCCCAACCCACACAGTCCTCCTGTCCCCACCTTCATTTCCACCCCTAGTAGTTATGCTTTCATGAATATTAGCTGAGTGTTTTTACTTCCCTTGGGGGACTGCTTTTGAGAGAGAAAACAAGTATCGGTGAAGTGGCCAAAGGGCTGGCAATGGAGGGAAAAATACTTTGCCCAGTACTGAAAATGAAAAGCTATCTACTAAAAATGAGCCATTCTTTGGTAATTTTAATTAACCATTTAAAATAATTCAGATAAAAGCAGTGACATTTTCCTAAAGAAGAATTTGGTTTGGACTTCCTATCTAATTATTTCAGTTGCCTATTACTCCTGTAAGGAAAATAAGGTTATTAAGCTTTTCTCAAGCTTTTTTTCTTTTAGCCCCTAGGACATTCTCATTTCTGTGTCTAGTTTGGGGGCAGATGCTTTGGATTATTGATGGAGGTCTTGTTAGAAATGGACTTTTACCTTCTTTAAATAGCCCTGGACATGCGTATATCTCACCACTACCCAGGAAGTACATTTTGACACCTGGATTGAGTTATGAAATTTATCTTTTACTCCTCACTTTTTCCAGTTGCCCTGCATTTTTAATTTGCCCAATAGCATTTTACTTAGTTATTTAAAGGTTTGTTGACTCAGTTTTTAAATCAAACAACTGTTCTACATGTTATTTTAATACTTAACATAAAATTCATGTTTTACATATTTTTCAGCTCTCCCCTCTGCCACCCTGAGGACTTCTAGTATCATAAATTTGTCTTTCATTTTGCCTTAGAGATCCTTTCCTTGGTACTGCGTTTGGGTGCCTGAGAGAGATATTCAGAGATACCCTGTGCCCAGTGTTAGGCTTCTACAAGCTTTCATGCACAGCTGAGTAGGACGTTTTTCAACTTCATTTCTGTTTTTGTTTTGTTTTGTTTTGTTTTTGCAGACACCGAACTTCTCCCTCTGCAATTTTTTTTTCCTGATCTAAACTTTCTGGGAGTGATCAAGCATTTTTCTTTCAGATGGAGACTATTTTACCTTTACAAGACATGAACCCATTGGAGTGTGTGGACAGATCATCCCAGTGAGTGTATCTCCTCGCACCTTGTATTTATTTTCATTTGACCCAGTTCTCTTAAAGACACATAAAACGTGGTCCTCAGCGATGTGTGTTTTCCATTACTGGGGGAAAAAAAAACTGAGCTCATGTTGTTGACATATCTTTAACAGCCTCCCTGCAAATGCTTATTTGAACAGGTTAATAGGGTTTCAGCTCTGTTACCAGGAGTTGAATTCTCAAGTCATGGAATTCTCATGATTAAAATAAGCAAAGCACAGTGTATTAATAACCTGCCCTTCATTATTATGTCCATTCTGCTTATGGAAAATTAATGCTTTGTTATATTTATTTTTTAGAACTGTGACTCACCATCCTTCCAAGCATATTATTTTATATGATCTTTTAATCCCATTCTTTCCCACTGTTTCTTTTCACAAGAATCTAGATAGAAGATGCTACGGAAGACACAGCAGTACAGTTAACGTCACAGACATAATTGAAACCATGCCGAGCTGCTGTGTGTCTTGTAAAGAGAAATAGATGTAGTGCTTAGTGTTTGGGTTGGAACATTAAACATTGTGCTTTTGTTCCTCTCTCTCATACACAACCTTTGTATAATACAAAACATGACCAAAGCTTCTAACAGTACTAGCTAATAGTTCTGGCAGGGATTTCAAGGGGATGCTCAGAGTTTAACTCTTATAGTATAGACAGGAAGTTTTCCGTTTCCAAAATATAGTAGTATAACTCAAGATAATCTTTGGCATTGGGAACCAAAGATGTGGGGAAGGTATAATATTTGTTTGAATAATTGATAAATCCCAGGTTACTGTGAAATTTATTAGAGAATGCAAAGGTAAAATGAGAGGTTTGGGTTAAATTCTTTCGCTCCTAAAGGCCCTAGGGAAATCCCACTTGGATCAGCTCTGGGACGAGGTCTGTCACCTTCCTTGTAGGATTCAAACTTCCCTTTCTTGCCCTTGCCCACACTCTCAACGCTGCAGCTTCACTGACAGGACAAGAGTTGCTTGTCAGCCAGCTCTGGCTCAATTACTGCACTTCAAGATTTATACACTGTAGATGGAATTAAAACATTACTGTGGACTCCCAAGTTTATAAACAACTAAGAGGAAAAGAAATTGGGTGTTTGGTGAAGGCAAGACACTTGTATATTTTTGCAAGCTTGCCAGAGCCAGTGAGAAGCCTTCAAGGATGGCAGCTGAGATGCTTCAGGCAGAAACACATTGTGGTCAAGGGCTGAAGCCAGGGGATGTGGATTTCTGTTTTCTTTCTTAATGAAATTATCAATGACACCTGATAGTACTGAGGTTCATGCCTGATCTTGTGACAATACAAGCTTAATATCCTTTTAAAATCAGTTTAAAACATTTTAGACCCCAGCCTCATCTACTCATGTAAATGTACTGTAGTCTCCAATAGCTTCTTTTACAGTGGAAAACAGACAAATGAAAATTTTTGCATACTCATAAGTATATGCACTTTATTTTTTGTAATCATGTATGTTCGTGACAATGTGTGTATCTAAAGAAAAAGTGCTACCTTGAAATACACAGTGACTTAACTATAACTCATAGTTAGAATTTTCTTTTCTAGTTCTTCCATGTTGAAGAACTTTTCATACCAGTGTGAAAATTCTGATGTAAAAATCTGAGATGCAGGAAAAAGTTTTCATACACGAGAACTTATTGGAACCAAAGCCTAATTTAAAAATACAACAGTGACTCCCTTTTCACCGTGGGATTTCTTTTGGTGGGTAGTTGAAATACACTAATTGGTTGGTCAGAGAGAGAAGGAGAGATTTCCAAGGTCAGTGCTATTCTATTCTTAATGAAGTAATTGAAAATCCAAACATCTATACTTTGTAGTGGTCAAGATTTATGTTGAGGACTAGTTTGAGAAGTATGAGAAGTCACAGCTTGAAAACAAAGTAGTGGAGGAATATTTTTCCATCTATCAACTTTGAGTTTTTTCCTTTTCAGTGGAACTTCCCCCTGCTGATGTTTGCCTGGAAAATTGCTCCAGCCTTGTGCTGTGGCAATACAGTAGTTATTAAGCCAGCAGAGCAAACACCACTCAGTGCACTCTACATGGGAGCCCTCATCAAGGAGGTAAGAGAAACGGACTTCAGGAGTGCTTCTGACTCCCCTTACAGCTGGAGCCTACTAGAGCATATCTCATTTAACATGAATGCATCAGCTTTCATCAGCCACATTTCCTCCTGTTCTGTTTCCTTAGGCTGGCTTTCCTCCTGGGGTCGTCAATATTTTGCCAGGATACGGGCCAACAGCTGGGGCAGCAATAGCTTCTCACATTGGCATAGACAAGATTGCGTTCACAGGGTCTACTGAGGTAGGTATCTGAAAAACCAGGGATTAAAGAACAGTCTTGCGCATGAGTTGAGGGGTTACAAAAACAATAAAATTAGTACCCATAGGCTAGACACCAAAAGGGCAGTGAGTACCGAAGCCCACAGAGGATAACATCGGTGTCATAGAACACTGGTGGAAGTGAAAGCAAAGGCACACAGGGACCATTTGACCCCACAGATCTCTTGAGCATTTTTGTGATATCGTCTGTTTAAGAACTATCCCAGAATCTGGGGTTCCAGCCACTTTGTTGAGTCAAGAACAGCAGTGGCAGAAGCAAGTTAAGAAGCTGGAAGTCTAAACTAGGCTCTGGTAAGGATAAGAATGGAGACACAAGCTTTCCCTTCTCATTGTTTGGACAGATCCTGTAAGTACAATTGGAATCTCTATGCCCCATGAACCATAAGAGATGATATAGAGCAGGGTTCAGCACATTTTTTCCTGTATAGGGCCAGAAAGTAAATGTAGATTTTGTAGGCAATGTGGTCTCTGCTACAACTACTCAGCTATACCATAGTATCACCAAATAGTCATAGATAATACTGAGTGTGGCTATGTGCCAATTAAAGTGTATTTATAGACATGGAAATTGGAATTTTTACATATTTTTTATGGATTACAAAATAGTAATCTTTTTATTAAACGTGCAAAAACTGCTTTTAGCTTGTAGGCCATACCAAAACAGCAGGATTAAATTTGACCCATGGACCATAGTTTACAGATCCCTGTTACAGAGTCACAAGTCAGCTTAGGAAGATTTATAAATGTTACTCAAATGTCTTTGGTTCAGGTAACATATGATAAAGTCTTATTCATTGTTTCAAGTAGAACCTCACAGATGACATCATCATTGAACAAAGGATGTCTGCAGGTCTAGAGCGGTGCTGTCTAGTAGAATGAGAGCAACATTTGTCATTTAAAATAGGCTAGTAGCCACATTAAAAAATAAGTGAAATTAATTGGAATAACTTTAATCCAGTACTTTCAAAATATTTCAACATATAATCACTATAAGCTATTAACACAATATTTTTCATTCTCTTTTTCATGTTCTTTCTTGGAAATGTATGTGTTTTACACGTACAGCATATCTCTTCAGACTAGCCACATTTCAAGTTCTCCATTGCCATGTGTGCTACCATATTGGGCAGCACAGATCTAGAAACGTTATATCAGTTGATACAGAGTTAATTATACTTGGTTAAACTGACTCACAGTAGTAAATTTAATAAAAGATTTATTAATAAAGTTGAATATCAATTCACAGATTACTGAGTTTTGTGTTTGTCAAGAGTTAACCTTGTTTGTTTCTAAACATTTTATTCTAGTTGTACTTGTTACTGTAATTTTGCAGTTTAATGAAATATTTGAATCAAACAGTTTAAGGCTTTGAAAATATTTACTAAAGGCTAGATACTAAGAAAAACTAAAGACGCAATCAGTTAGGAGTAAGCAAGACAACTGTAAAATACTTGGGAAAAATAGAATGGGCACCTGGAATTGCTTTGCAAATGTTTTTAAGTCCCTATTTCACTTTAAAGAAATTGAAACCAGAAATCATAAATAATAATTTAGGGGTGTGATTTAATCAGAAGAGACAGTTGGACCCATAATTAAAGAAAAGTTATTGGTTCTATATCAAAAGACTGGAGAATGAATATATGTATTTTTGAAACCAAAATGAAATATTTAAAGTATCTTTTACTGCTTTAACCTTTTTCTGCTGGCCAACCAATGGTCCTGATTGAGTCAGTCAAGAGGCTTCTATTGTGTAATTTTTTTTTTTTTTTTGAGACGGAGTTTCACTCTTTTGCCCAGTCTGGAGTGAAGTGGCACAATCTCGGCTCACTGCAACCTCCGCCCACCATGTTCAAGCGATTCTACTGCCTCAGCCTCCCAAGTAGCTGGGATTATAGGCACCCACCGCCATGCCTGGCTAATTTTTGTATTTTTAGTAGAGACGGGGTTTTGTCATGTTGGCCAAGCTGGTCTCGAACTCCTGACCTCAGGTGATGGTCTCCGAAAGTGCTAGGATTACAGGCATGAGCCACGGTGCCTGGCCTATTGTGTAATTTTTGTAAATAAAAATGACAGCATAATATATCAAACAAGAGATAACACCTTGCCGTGTCAGTACCTACATCTCTGCCATTTACTTTTAATAGCTGCATAGAATACTCTTACATCAGTGTATCATAATTTAATCCTGTATTTTTAATCCTGTATTAATGTACTCTTGAGGGTGTTTTTTCCACTTATTTTTCCTATTAAACAGACTACTGAAATAAAAACCATTGGAGACCCAAGAAAAATCTTACTTGTGTGTGTGTATATGTATTTATAAATCTTTAACTGTATACACGTATGTATGTATGTATACACACACGTGTATAAATGTACATATTAGACACTCAGTTGGATATGGTTCTAGAAGTGGAATTGCAAAATAAAAACATATTTATAACTTGCTTACCAAGAAGGCCTTAGAGTAATGGTTTCATTTATAAGAGGTCTTTTTATGTTAGGTATGTTAATCTTTTGTTTATTGTAGAATTTGAAAATATTCTTTATTCTTTGCTTTTTAATTTTTTATAAACAGTTGTTTGCCATGTGTAGATTTTAAATTTACATGTAGTCCTCTCCTTTAGTCTTTCTCTGACAGCTTCTGGATTTCCTGTCATTTTTGAATGACAGGAAATGTAGGTACTGACATGACAAGGTGTTATCTCGTTTGATATATTATGCTGTCATTTTTATTTACAAATCTTTAAGATTATACAAATGGCCCTAAATATTTTCTCTCAGTACTTTTATGGTTTTGTTCTTGTTTAAATCTTTAATCTGGTTGGATTTATTTTCATGTATAATGAAATGTGAGGGTTGTTTATAAATGAATGTTCAGTTACTTCAAAACAATTTATTAAACAGTCTACCCCTTTGTAACACATCTGAATATAACGTAACATTACATGATACATTTCTATATGTGATATATTTCCATATATACATGTTGGCGTAAACGTAATTTGATTAAAAGTAATGGCAAAAACAGGCCGGGCGCGGTGGCTCAAGCCTGTAATCCCAGCACTTTGGGAGGCCGAGGCGGGTGGATCACAAGGTCAGGAGATCGAGACTATCCTGGCTAACATGGTGAAACCCCGTCTCTACTAAAAAATACAAAAAACTAGCCGGGCGCGGTAGCGGGCGCCTTTAGTCCCAGCTACTTGGGAGGCTGAGGCGGGAGAATGGCGTGAACCCGGGGGGCGGAGCTTGCAGTGAGCCGAGATCGCGCCACTGCACTCTAGCCTGGGAGACACAGTGAGACTCCGTCTCAAAAAACAAACAAACAAACAAAAAAAAAGTAATGGCAAAAACTGCAATGACTTTTGCACCAAACTATACAGGAAATTTCTGTTTTAGAGCTCATAATTTTGTCTGTTCTTTCACTACTACTAGACTGCCTGAATTACTAGGTTTTATAAGATGGTTGTTACCATAATGTAGGCAAGATACCTTCTTATTTGGTTTTTCAAAGCCCATTTATTCTTTTAGAAGACATTTCAAATTAATTTTCTAAGCACCTTATGTTACTCTGAAAAAACTTTCATTGGAATTTTGATTGGCATGACATTACATGTCTATATTAAAATGAGGAGAAGTGTTGTCTTTAGCATATCTTGTAGTGCAGGTCTACTAGTGATGATTTCTCTCAGCTTTTGTCTAAAATTTTGTCTTCACTTTTTAATAACTTTTTTCTGGATATAAAATTCTAATGTGACAGTTTGTGTTTTGTTTTATTTTACTTTCAAGACTTTAAAGATAACATTCTAGCATGTTTCTGACTTTACTGTTTCTGATGAGATACAGCAATCATTCTTATCTTTATTTTACTGTAAGTAATGTTTCTTTTCCCCCAGACTGGTTTTGAGTTTCTTTTTGTCAGTTTTCAGCAATTTGATTGTGATGTGCTTTTGTGTATTTTGTTGGTTCGTTAAAATTTCTGCATCTGTGCGTTTATAGTTCTCGTCAAATTGGGAAACATTTTGACTATTATTTCTTCAAATCTTTTTTTTGCTTTCTACTTTCCCCTTCCATTTACAGATACGTTAGATCATTTGTCATTATCTCAAAGGTCACTGGGACTCTTTTATTCCTTTGTGCTTCCGGCTAGGTAACTTTCATTGTCATCTTTGGAGTTGATATATTCTTCTGTAATGCTTAATCTGCTTCAGAGATTTCATTTTTAAGTTCTAGAAATTCCATGATTTTTAAAATAGAAGATACTTTCTTCCTCACTACACCCCCTCATTCCTTTTTAAATTTATGTAGACATATCTGTTTTATAATCCTTGTCTGTGGCCGGGCTTGGTGGCCCACACCTGTAATCCTAGTACTCTGGGAGGCCGAGGCAGGTGGATCACCTTAGGTCAGGAGTCCGAGACCAGCCCGGCCAACATACTGAAACCTCAGCTCTAGCCAGGCATGGTGGTGCACACCTGTAGTCTCAGTTACTCGGGAGGCTGAGGCAGGATAGGAGGCAGGTTGCAGTGAGCCGAGATCACACCACTGCACTCCAGCCTGGGCGACTGGAGTGAGACTCCATCTAATAATAATGAAATCCTTGTCTATTTTAACTTCTCTGTCATTTCTGGATTTATTTCTTTTGACTGGCGTTTTTCCTGTTTTTGTTGTTTTTCTTTAAAGAATGCCAAGCTTTTTGAACATACAGATTTTGTTGTTTTTCTTTAAAGAATGCCAAGCTTTTTTTTTTCTAACAGGTAGTTAAGTTACTTGAGGTTCAGCTTGTCTCTTTTGGAACTTAATTTTAAGCTTTGTTAAGACTAGTTTATTCTTATTAATAAGTGGAAGTCCTGCTGAGGTTTCCATTGAATGTTCCCAGTGTTCCACAAGATCTTTCTTATCTGTCTGGTCAGAACTCAGTGAGACCATCATATTCTGCATTGGTCTCCTTATCTCCTATTGCAATCTAGAAAGTTTTGGCAAAAAAGGATTTCCTTTGTTTTCCTTTTCTCTAGATTCGTAGTCCCATACTGCCTGATGTCCAGTGGTTGAATAAAACAAGTTCATATACTTTTCCAGTTGTTTATAATGGTAAGACAAGTCCAGTGTTGGCTGCTCCATTACAATTAGAAGCAGAAGTCTCTCTGGCACCTTTTGATTAATTTTGATACTGTTCTTTGGTTTTCTTTAGGTTTTCTGCAGATCGCCTTTACAGTTAATGAGGTTACTATTTTATTTACTTCAGTTGGTCAAACCAAAGTGTTAGGAGTACAACCATAAGGACATACTGGATTTGAAAAAGCCCTAGATTTAATTAATAATTGAATATTTAAGAATCACTTTCATAAGTAACTCCTTTTTCATCTTTGAGTAAGCTGATTTGCTTATCAGTTTAGTCTTGATTTCATAAGTCTTACTTTCAGAAGATGGCAGTTTCTGGTCATATATGAAGATTTGTGGGGAGCACATTCTCTTTGGAGTCTATCCCTTAGGCCTTCTCAGTACCTCCAATAGTATCTTATGTATGGTAAACATACATTGTAAATATTGGTTGCTACATGAATGAGGAAAGACTGAATTTGGTAAATAAAAACTTTATCTCAGAGCTAGAAGGTGAGGTATCAGTAGAACCCTTCCCTTCTTTAAAATGCCACTGTAAGCATAGGGTTTACTGTTTTTCACTTCATAGCTATACAGTTATGGACCAGCCACTTGGTTTTGTACAAAATCGGTTTAATAATAGCATACATACCTGTTTCTCAGGGTCGTGAGAATGAAATGCAGTATGAGTTTGGGAATTTTTAAGCAGTAAGCAATTGTTAGTTTGTAATATGACATCAGCATCTCAAGAAGGGAGAGATCTCTAGGGGTTGGATGGTCTCTCAAGGTTTCAAGACAGAGGGATTTGGTGGGTCTGTAGGATATGGATAAGTAGAGTGAATTGGGAAGAAGGGGCAGTGTTAGTCAACAACTAGAAGAGGGGAACACAAAGTCTTAGTGGGACAGCATGGGGATTGGGAAGGGACTGAGGAGAAATGTTGGGAGTCAGATGAACTGGAAAATAATACGGTACAAATCAAGGCATTGGAAAGAATTCTGGGTCAAAAAATTGTAGCCAATATGTAGAAGATATCACAAGAAAACTATATACCAACATGTTATGAGTATAGATGCAAAAATCCTAAGCAAAATACTAGCAAACGAAATCCAGCAATATATAAAAATGATTATATACCACGACCAAGTGGGATTTATTCCAGGAATGCAAGGTTGGTTTTATATATGTAAAAAAATCAAAGTAAATATGCCATAGTAATGGAATAAAGGACAAAAAACAAGTGATCATCACAGAAGAAATATGTAGAAAAATGTTCACAGCAGCATCATTCCTAATTGCCAAAAAGTGGAAACAACTCAAATGTCCATCAAATAAGCTGATTAACAAAAAGTGGTCTATCCATACAGTGGAATATTATTCGCCCATAAAAAGGAATGAGGTATTTATACATGCTACAGCCTGAATGAACCTTGAAAGCACTATACTAAATGAAAGAATCCAGTTACCAAAGGCTATGTCATGTGACTATGTGAAATGTCCTGCATAGGCAAATCTATAAACAGACAGTTGATTAGTAGTTGCAAAGGACTGGGAGAATGGAAAGTGACTGCTAATGGAATATGAAGTATCTTTTGGGGTATTTATGTCCTCAGATAGAAGTAATGGTTGTGATGGATACATAACTCTTAATATACTAAAATCCACTGACCTGTACACATCAAAAAAGTGGATTTTATGGTATACAAGTTACATCTCAAGCTGTGAAAAATCAATTTTACAAAGTATTAAAGGCTTTGCATTTTGGATATTAATAGCCAACATTGATTTAGCACTTACTTTGTGTTAAGTACCTGCTAAATACTTTGAATCCATTATTACAACAACCCTACACCAAAGTGCAAAGTGTGGCTAAGAGGGGTTAAATTACCTGCCCAGGGTTACATGCTAGTAAGTTGTAGGGCTGAGAGTCACACATTCCATATTACAGTGGTACACTGCCTCTCAGGCTAAGGGACTGTACACCCTCCCATAGGAGGAGGGAGCCATTAAAATTCAGAGTGACATATTAATGGGGGTACTTAAGAAGGATAATTCCTCAGTGCAACATGCTTTGTTGAATGAATGGTCAAAAAAGAAAGGTCACAGACACACTGCAACTCCATTTTTCTTTTTTTTCTTTTTTTTTTTTTTCCTAAAATTCACTTCAAAATTGCATGGTTAGCTTCTTTAAATATCATTTGTTACAATATAAGGTTTCCGTTTCACACTGTCTGATATAGGACTTGAAAGTTTTAAACTTAGGTTGTTTCAAGTCAATTCCACAAACATTTATTGAGCACTTATGTGTCTAGCACTGTGCTAGATCTTGGAGAGGCAAAGGTGTTGTTTTGTGTGACTCAGTCTAGCCCAGGCAATAATCTGTGAATATGTAACTATTATAGTGTGGTGTGTTATGGGAGCATGGAAGAAGATGAGAATTCTCTGCATCATTACCTAAAAATGTTACGATTTTCAAGATGCTAAGATCAAGGATAGAACTGAAGTTCTGTCATTTAATATAATTTTCAAAAGTATCTGTATCTAGGAGAAAGGCATTAGTTGAAGATATTTACATTTGAATGAAAAGCTACTTTATTCAAAGATAAAAGTTATTTTAAGATAAAAGATAATTCTCCATCTTAATTCCACAGTTGTTAATATTCACAACCGGGAAGAAGAACTTAAGACTGTCTTCCTTTTCTCTTACCACTAATCTCTTTGGAAAAAAGGGAATTGTAGTTGTATGGGAACCAAAATACAAAAAGAACTTCGAGAAAAGGAATGCTAGCTGTGAGGACCCTTGTGAGTAATGTGTTGTTTGATATTGGCAGATAATCAACAAATACTGGTATCATTTATTCTCAAAATCATTTCCTATGCCAGATATTAAAGAACCAGTACTTTGTAAAAGCTCAATACATATTTTGCTGGAAGGTAGGATGGGATATTAGGTTTCACTGCTTCCTTTCAATAGCAAATGCAGTTTGGTTTTTTTTTTTTTGTGTGTGTGTGTGTGTGTGTGTCTTTCCTGCAGTTGTAGTTTTAACAGGCATTTAAACACCAGAGCTGCAGATTTTATGTGAATTCAGTGTCTATCCTTAGAAGTCTCTTTAATAATAGGATGTGAAAAACCTTATAGAGATGGGGAAATAAAAACAACACAGCCCTAAGAACCTAAATCATACCAGATGGGACATGTTGAGAAGGGTAGTTAGGGTCCTTAACTCTTGGTAGTTGAGCCAACACTGAACACCACATGCTCAGTGACTGCTAAACATGGAGCTTCAGTGCTCTGGTGGGAGTAGGTAGTAGTCAGGTGGTGCAAAAGTCTGTAAAAGCTGGAGAAAATAATAGGTTTTCTTCAACAGTGATTTCCCATGAATCGTCTTTGTACACTTCAGATTATATTCTTAACCACATTCAGGGCAAGTTAATGTCCATATACAAAACTATGCAGATTGCTTGTCATAAGCAAAGATAATCCCAAGCTGAACAGTAAATGATCAATCTGATTAAGCTAATGATCAACAAAGACCAACCCATACAATTTAACATTACTTTAGGATTTTTACAGCTTTAATGAAGTTCAGCCTGAGTTAATTTCTCTTCATCCTTTACTCTCTTAAAAGAAAATAAAGTACTCCTCAGTGCTTTCCTAAAATGAAAGTTTGACAGAATAGTATATCACAACTCTATACTTTCCCTCTCTGTAAACCAACTAAAGGAAATCATCACTTTTTCAATAAGAAGTTCTGAACACAGTCTTCAAATCATGCTAAAGGAATCAAGATGAAATATGTAAGAGTCATATCAGAAAACTAGACAATTTAAACATCTATTATACTTGAATGGATTCATTCACAGTACATGTTGTTATTCTCTCCAGACCTCAGATATCCCAGCTGTAGATTAGAGATGATTGTACCTACCTCATGGATTGTGAGGATGAAAGATGATTTGAACGTGTTCCCTGGAAAGTGTGTGTAGGTTATTTAATCTACAATACAATAGTGTTGAGAGAGGGTCACTAGTGAGAGGTGTTTAGATGGATACTAATCTGTTAACCCACATTAATAGATTGATGCCATTATAAAAGGGCTTGCGGTTACACATTCAGTCTTGTGCCCTCTTGCTCTTCCATCTTTCACCATGGGATGACACCACAAGAAGTCCTTCACCTCATGTGTGTATCTCAAACGTGGACTTCCCAGCCTCTGGAACTATAATTTCCTTTCTCTATTACGTATCCAGTCTGGGACATTATAGGTAAACTGAATGGACTAAGAAAAGCTAATATATCTAGTGTGTTTAGCACAGGATCTAATTCTTAGTAAAGTGTCAGCAAATATTAACTGTCATTGTTTTATATTTATTTTTAAAATGAAGTTTACGGGACAATTAATGCTTGGGGAAGTGTGGTATAATAGATGAGGCACTGGATTTGATCCACCAATCGTGGATCAAATCCCAGCTTTCCTGTGGTGTGAGTTTTGGTGAATTATTTAGTCTTTTCTTTCATGTCTTCTTCCATTAATAAGGCCTATGAATCACTCCCTACAGGCTCATTTGAAGATTAAAATAATGTATTTGAAAGTTTCAAGCATACTGCTTGGCATATTGTAAGAACTCAGTAAATATTAGTTGAATCTGAAACTTCCATTTGCATATAATATTTATATTATTATATGCAAACTTCCATTTGCATATATTTATTATTATATGTAGCAGTAACTACATTCTGCTGTCCTCTGGCAACTTTACTCTCCTTTTGTTTATTTTGTAGCTTTTGTAAATATTTTACAAATAATTTTGGCTACCAATAAGTGTTTTTTTGTGTATGTTTGCTCTTCTATTTCACTTCTTGGAAGACTGCCTGGGTGCTTGCTTGGATAAACTGACGATGAATCCTTTTTCTTTTTTGGTAACATAATGTACTGGATTTAGAATACAGTACAGGAACAGAGGAGCTGATTTTTTGAAAAGATTAACAAGATAGACCACTAGCCAGACTAATAAAGAAGAAAAAAGAAGAATCAAAAAGACACAATAAGAAATGATAAAGGGGATATTACCACAGATCCCACAGAAATACAAACTACTATCAGAGAATACTGTAAGACTAAACCAGGAAGAAGTTGACTTCACAAATAGACCAATAACAAGTTCTGAAATTGAGGCAGTAATTAATAGCCTGCCAACCAAAAAAGCCCAGGACCAGATGGATTCACAGCCGAATTCTACCAGAGGTACAAAGAGGAGCTGGTACCATTCCTTCTGGAACTATTCCAAACAACAGAAAAAGAGGGACTCCTCCCTAACTCATTTTATGAGGCCAGCATCATCCTGATACCAAAACCTGGCAGAGACACAACAAAAAGAAAATTTCAGGCCAATATCCCTGATGAACCATCCAGCAGCACATCAAAAAGCTTATCCACCCCTGTCCCGTGCAACCCCATCCCACAGCCCCCCAGCCATGAGTTACACACAGTTCAACAAGGGCCTCTTGTATGGGCTGTCAGCCAAGGTAAAGAACTGGCTCCTGTCCAAATATGACCCTCAGAAGGAGGCAGAGCTCTGAAGCTGGATCAAGGGACTCACCGGACCTCTCCATCGACCCCGACTCCCAGAAGAGCCTGAAGGATGGGATTATCTTATACACACATGAACAAGCTGCAGGCAGACTCAGTCCCCAAGGTAAATCACTCCATGCAGAATTGGCACCATCTAGAAAACCTCTCCAACTTCATCAAGGCCATGGTCAACTATGGCATGAACCCCGTGGACCTGTTCAAGGCCAACAGCCTGTTTGAGAGTGGGAACATGAGGCACGTGCAGGTGTCTCTTTTTGCTCTAGCAGGGAAGGCCAAGACTAAGGGGCCGCGGAGCGGGGTGGACATTGGCGTCAAGTACTCAGAGAAGCAGAAGCAGAACTTCAATGACGCCACCATGAAGGCCGGTCAGTGCATCATCAGGCTGCAGCTGGGCACCAACAAATGGGCCAACCAGTCAGCCTGACCGTGTATGGCATAAGGAGGCATCTCTATGACCCCAAGAACCACATTCTGCCCCCCCACGGACCCCTCGACCATTAGCCTCCAGATGGATACAAATAAGTGTGCCAGCCAGGTGAGCATGACGGCTCATGGGATGCTATGGCACATCTATGATACCAAGCTGGGAACTGCCAAGTGATAATTCCACCAAGTCCCTGCAGATGGGCTACACCCAGGGTGCCAACCAGAGTAGCCAGGTCTTTGGCCTGGGCCAGCATATATATGACCCCAAGTACTGCCGGCAAGGCACAGTGGCCAACAGGGCTCCCTTGGGTGCTGGCGACTGCCCTTACTACCAGGAGGAGTCCAGCTACACTACTGAGGTTGCCAGCACTCTCTCCCCCCATTGTCCCCCTGTCTGGGTTTTTTGGGTTTTTCTATGTTTTCATCTTTTTTTCTTTCTTAACCTGTTCAGTGCTGCCAGTCAACCAAGGGTCTCTGAGTGGCAAGATGGAATCAGGCAGCAGGGCTTTTTCCCCCCTTGCCTTGGTCCTTCACAGGACTGAGCCACCAGGCTGTGGGGGAAGGGGTCAAGGCCATATCCCAATATGTGTAGGGTGAGGGTCCCTGCTGGCACGTCCAGGCTGTCAGCAGAGCTGTGCTGGGGAGAAGAGCCATGGGCTTGGAGGGAACTAGTCCCCGAAGGTTTCCGGTTGCCTCGCCTCTTCCCACTTTTGTCAGCTGATCAGTTTATGGTTTCTCTACCCACAAAAGTTTCAGGAAGTATTAACAAAAGAAAAATACATTTTTTCCCCCAAGGAATGGGGTGAGGACAGTGGGGAGGGTGCTGGGAAATGAGTCCCCTGGGAAAGGGGGCCTGGCTATGATGCTGAGTTTCCCTAGGACCCTCAGACCAACAGACCTCAGACCTGCCTCAGGGCCCAGTGGGGAAACTGAGTTCCGTACAAGGAAGTGGAATGCTGAGTTGTTGTGGCTAATCCCAAATCCCCGCCCCACTGTGGCCTCAGTAGGTTTTATTTTTAGTTGTTGTGGCCCAGGCTGGAGTGCAGTGGCGTCATCTTGGCTCACTGCACCTCCACCTCCTGAGCTCAAGGGATTCTCCCGCCTCAGCCTCCCAAGTAGCTGGGATTACAGGCATACGCCACCATGCTCAGCTACTTTCGTATTTTTAGTAGAGATGAGGTTTCACCATGTTGGCCAGGCTGGTCTCGAATTCCTGGCCTCAGGTAATCCACCCGCCTTGGCTTCCCTAAGTGCTGAGACTACAGGCGTGAGCCATTGTGCCCGGCCCCTTAGTTCGCCCCAGCCCTTCTCCCCTTCTGGGCCTTGCCAGCTATATTGCTCCATCTCCCTTGGCCACGTGCCCCACCAAGTACTGCACAGGGACCCCCACCCAGGGGCCCTGCTCCATGAGATAATGTAAAATACGACTGTGGACCAAACACAATAAAACCTCTGTCTGTAAGGAAAAAAAAAAAAATCTTACCCACCACAATCAAGTCGGCTTCATACCTGGGATGCAAACAAAGCCAAACAGAACCAGTGACAAAAACCACATGATTATCTCAGCAGATACAGAAAAAGCCTTCAATAAAATTGTATACCTCTTCATGCTGAAAACTCTCAATAAACTAGGTATCGATGGAATATATCTCAAAATAATAAGAGCTATTTATGACACACCCACAGCCAATATACTGAATGGGCAGAAACTGGAAGCATTCCCTTTGAAAACCAGCACAAGGATGTGCTCCCTCACCACTCCTATTCAGCGTAGTATTGGAAGTTCTAGCCAGGGCAGTCAGGCGAGAGAAGGAAATAAAGGGTGTTCAGATAGAGAGGAAGTCAAATTGTCTCTGTTTGCAGATGACATGATTGTGTATTTAGAAAACCCCATCATCTCATCCCAAAATCTCCTTAAGCTGATAAACAACTTCAGCAAAGTCGTAGGAAACAAAATCAATCTGCAAAAATCACAAGCATTCCTATACACCAACACTAGACAGCCAACTCATGAGTGAACTCCCATTCACAATGGCTACAAAGAGAATAAAATAGGAGTAAAACTTACAAGGGATGCGAAGGACCTCTTCAAGAACTACAAACCACTGTTCAATGAAATAAGAGAGGACACAATAAATGGAAAAACATTCCATGCTCATGGTTAGGAAGAATCAATATCACAAAAATGGCCATACTGCCCAAAGTAGTTTATAAATTCAGTGCTATCCCTATCAAGCTACCATTGACTTTCTTCACAGAATTAGCACAAACTACTTTAAATTTCATAAGGAACCAAAAAAGACCCCATATAACCAAGACAATCCTAAGAAAAAAGAACAAAGCTGGAGGCATCATGCTACCTGACTTCAAACTTCAAACTTTTCTGCAAGGTTACAGTAACAAAAACGGCATGGTACTGGTACCAACAGAGAGACATGGACCAATAGAACAGAATAGAGACCTCAGAAATACCATCACACATCTACAACCATCTGTTCTTTGACAAACCTGACAAAAACAAGAAATGGGGAAAGGATTCCCTATTTAATAAATGGTGTTAGGAAAACTGGCTAGCCATATCCAGAAAACAGTAACTGGACCCGTTCATTACACCTTATACAGAAATTGACTCAAGATGGATTAAAGTCTTAAACGTAAGATCTAAAACCATAAAAATCCTAGAAGAAAACCTAGGCAATACGATTCAGGACACAAGCATGGGCAAACACTGAATGACTAAAAGACCAAAAGCAATGGCAACAAAAGCCAAAATTGACAAATGGGATCTAATTAAACTAAAGAGCTTGTGCACAGCAAAAGAAACTATCATCAGAGTGAACAGGCAACCTACAGAATGTGAGAACATTTTGTGCAATCTATCCATCTGACAAAGGCCTGATATCCAGAATCTACAAGCAATTTAAACAAGTTTACAAGAAAAAAAAACCCATCACAAAGTGGGCAGAGGATATGAACAGACACTTCTCAAAAGAAGACATTTATGTAGCCAACAAACATATGAAAAATGCTCACCATCACTAGTCACTAGAGAAATGCAAATTAAAACCACAATGAGATACCATCTCATGCCAGTTAGAATGGCAGTCATTAAAAAGTCAGGAAACAACAGATGCTGGAGAGGATTTGGAGAAATAAGAATGCTTTTACACTGTTGATGGGAGTGTAAATTAGTTCAACCACTGTGGAAGACAGTGTGGCGATTTCTCAAGGATCTAGAACTAGAAATACCATTTGACCCAGCAATCGCATTACTGGGTATATACCCAAAGGATTATAAGGCATTAAACTGTAAAGATACATGGACTCGTATGTTTATTACAGCACTATTCACAATAGCAAAGACTTGGAACCAACCCAGATGCCCATCAGTGATAGATTGGATAAAGAAATGTGGCACATATACACCAAGGAATGCCATGCAGCCATAAAAAAGGATGAGTTCCTGTCCTTTGCAGGGACCTGGATGAAGCTGAAGCTGGAAACGATCGTTCTCAGCAAACTGACACAGGAACAGAAAACCAAACACCATACGTTTTCACTCATAAGTGGGAGTTGAACAATGAGAACACATGGACACAGGAAGGGGAACATCAGACACTGGGGCCTGTCTGAGGTTGAGGGGCTAGGGGAGGGATAACATTAGGAGAAATACCTAATGTAGATGTGACAGGTTCATGGGTACAGCAAACTACCATGGCACATGTATACCTATGTAAAAAACCTGCACGTTCTGCACATGTATCCTAGAATTTAAAGTATAATTTTAAAAAAGAATACAGTGCTGGAAGAAGATGCCTGGTACCTATTAAGGAACTCACGTATGATTTCTTGTTGTGTCCTAGAGTGGTGGCTACTCCTTCAAACTGAGTTTGCCAGAATGGAATTCTGGTGTAGGGAGAAATTTCTTTGCAGAAAAATGTTACGTAGTTTCCTTTGTTTTTCAGTAGTTGTGTAAAGACCACCTCACCTGCAGTGGTGAGGTTGGAGGTGCTTATTAAAACAGACTTCTGGACTCCACTCAAGATTTTCTTAAGTTAGAATTTTGGAAATAGGTATTCCCATTATTACTAAGTTTACCCAGTGATTCTTACATTCATTGACATTTAAGAATCACTAGTTTACACATAATTTGAATAGTTGGGTCATACTCCAGAAGATGTTTCCAGGCCCATTTGAGAAAAAAACCACAGTTCTGAGTTTGTTAACCTGTGCTAGAATAAAGCAGTTGTGTAAACTGAAAGATACCACTCATATTGTTTACTATGTCTATAGTTGATCAGGAGAGAGATAATTGATGGAATCCACCTTAAGCAAAAAAAAATGAATTCACAGTCAGCTTAGCAAAGCAAGGACATGGTCCAGTGTATTCCCTGTAACCATAAATTAACCAAGAAACAAAAAACTGCCAGTATTAGAAGTTTGCAGACATTTCTAAAAGCTCACACATACTATAAAACAATACAGAACTGGCAATATAGTAAACATCTGACTGAAGACGTGTACATATGGGCATTTGAAGAAAATTCTACTTTGATTCTATTTCTCAGAAAGAAGCTCTGGCTCATACAGTGCAGCTGTAAAGTAAAAAGACATATCTATAAGCCACACTGCTTAAACAAGTAATACCATTGCTACTCCGCTGCCACTTTAATCTATTTGTAGTTACAGTTTCCCCTCACTCCTGTGTTCTTCTTATAGTGGAGCAGCCCTTGAACCCACAGAGCCACTAACAAACTGTCTAGCTGTAAAAGAGAGATGACTTTGAGAATCTTAGAACTGAGATTTCTCTTTCATTCCATAAGCATTTTTATTTTCCCATTGTGTACCAAGCATTGTGTGTATAAAGATGCCCTTAAGTCACTCCATGTTTTACCAATGAAGCCATCGAGGCTCACCTAGCATACAGCAAATAGGGCTGATTGTCGGTAAAATCACCTGAGTTTTTCTCTATTCCTTCTCCTCTTCTGTGCTCCAGTCCTAGTCCCTGATTTTGTAGGTTTAGCACAGCTAAACACCTCCAGTGCCCCCAGGACCATTATGTTCCCCTGCATAAGTTGTTCAGGGGAGCCTGGGGAATTAGCTGAGGAATTCATAGGAAATTTTGTCTTCCATACTTGGCTGATGAGATTTTCTTCTTAAGCAATTTTTGGTGATTTGGCTCTTACCTGCTTAAAGTGATATTCCTTAGGGAAGGCCCATGGTAATTTCAGTTATAACTATTATAAGTGTTGGTTTCTAAACATGGAAAGTAACCACCATTTCCAAGCTAATTGATTCAGTTATTTGTTTACCAGTATGGAAGTAATGAAATGGGTGAATCAACACTCTACGTCAAGAGATTTCCCTAAAATAGCTTGCTTTAAATTAACAACCTCTCTTTTGAGCACTACACTTCTAACTGTAGTGTGGACATCTCTACCTGCGTATCCATCATATACCCAAATCCAAACTTCTTAGGGTAACAGATTGATTCATGACCTGACCCCTGCCTTTCTCATCACCTTCATTTCCTACACCTGCCCATTGTATACTTGCCTTACTAAACTTTTTGCGAAACCCCAAATGAGACATGCCTTTCACAGTTCTGTGACTTGACACATGCCATTTCTTCTGCCTGAAATGAACTTTTTTCCCTTATCTAGCCAGGGAGGCCTTAGCTCAATATTTTTTTTTCTAACTTCTATGCATATAAATAAGAACTGATCAACTTTATAGTGACTATGATGCTTTATTCCTTGGATTTGTAATCTCAAATATTGCCTCCTTTTCACTCCAGGCCATTTTATTGGCCACTGATCTATTTTTCACCACCTTTTCCTTGGGAGTTTTTTTAATTCACTTTTTTCGCCTGTTGGACTCTAATTATTTCAAAATATAATAAATTTATTTCTAATGAATTTTACTTTGATTATAACCATTGTATCATGTGTTAAGTCATCAGGTAGATTGAATGTAATTTTCCTGCCAGTAGTCCGCAAAGGACAACAAAGAGATATATGGCATAATTTCTGTAATGAATTACCATTTTTGCTTAATGTACCTTTATTAACAGCTTTATTGAGGTGTAATTGATATACAGATTTCACATAAAGTTTGATATGTCTTGGCATGTGTATCCATCTACCTGTGAAACCATCAGTAGAGTTCACGGTGAATATGTCCCTCACCCTCACGTTTCCTAGTGCCCCTTTGTAATCTCTCTCTCTCCACCCCCACCCCCACATTCCCAGCCTTTCTGGCACTATACATTATTTGCATTTTCTAGAATTTTATATAAATGGCAACATATAGTATATACTCTTTTGGCCATTTTTACTCAGCACAGTTATTGAGATCTATGTTGTTGTATCAGTTCATTCCTTTTTATTGCCAAGTAGTATTCCATTTATGGGTATACAGTTTAAGCATTCTGAATTCAAAAAATCTGAAATCTGGAATGCTCCAAAACCTGAAAGGTTTTGAGCAACAACATCATGCTCAAAGGAAATGCTCATTGAAGCATTTTGGATGTTCGATTTCCAGATCAGGGATGCTCAACTGGTAAGTATAATGCAGATATTCCAAAATCTGAAAAAATATCCCAAATTCAAAATGCTTCTTGTTCCACACATTTTGATAAGGGATATTCAAACTGTATCAGGTTTAATATCCATTCAGCCATTGATGAACATTTGGATTGCTTTCAGTTTTGGGACTACTACAAATAAAAGCTTCTATGAACATTCATGTGCAAATATTTGTATGGACATGTATGTCCTTTTCTCTTAGGTAAATACCTAGGAATGGAATGGCTGGATTGTGTGATAGGGCAGGAAACTGCCAAACTGTTTTCCATATTGGTTGTACCATCTTACATTCCTCCCAGCAACGTGTAAGACTTTGAATTCCTTCACCTCCTCACCAACATTTGATGTGGTTAGTCTTTTACATTTCAGCCATTCAGATAGGTATATAATGTTGTCTCAATGTGGTTTTAATTTCCAATTCTCTACCATTGACTCTCCTTTAATTTGCGTATTTGCCACAGTGTATCTTCTCTGGTGAAGTATCTTTAAATCTGTGCACATTTTGGAGAGGAGGGTTGTTTGTTTTTCGTATTGTTGAAGTATGAACATTGTTTGTATATTCTGGATAAAAGTCCTTTGTGCTTTGCAAATATTTTCTCCCAGTCAGTGTCTCTTAAAGAGAAGTTTTTAATTTTGATGATGTCCAGTTTATTAATATTTTTTTATGGATCAGGCTTTTGGTACTGTGTCTAAGAAATCTTTGCCTAACGTAAGATCACAAAGACTGTCTCGTATGCTTTTTTCTAGAAATTTTATAGTTTTATGTTTTACATTTGGGCCTATGATCTACTTTAACTTTTGAGTATGTTAAGAGGTAAGGATCCAAGTGCTAGACAGATGGATAGGTAATGACAATAGTTCCTGCACCATTTCTTGAAAAGACTGCCCTGGATCGATTGAACTGCAAGCATAAGTTTTCCATATTTATATGGGTCTTATTTCTTTTTTTTTTTTTTTTTTTTTTTTGAGACGGAGTCTCGCTCTGTCACCGAGGCTGTAGTGCAGTGGTGCGATTTCAGCTCGCTACAAGCTCCGCCTCCCGGGTTCACGCCATTCTCCTGCCTCAGCCTCCTGAGTAGCTGGGACTACAGGCACCCGCCACCTCCCCCGGCTAATTTTTTGTATTTTTAGTAGAGACGGGGTTCCACCATGTTAGCCAGGATGGTCTCGATCTCCTGACCTCGTGATCCGCCCGCTGTGGCCTCCCACAGTGCTGGGATTACAGGCATGAGCCACTGCACCTGGCCCTATGTGGGTCTATTTCTATACTCTGTTCTGTTTCAGTAATCTGTGTAACTGTTACATCACAAGTACCACATTATTTTGACTATTGTAGCTTTATAGCAACAGGAAATTTTTATCTTCACAAATAAAACATTAACAACTACATATGCAATCTTCCAATACTGAGATATTCAATAGGAAACTGAGAGAGAGAAGGGAGAATTTGGGAAAGAGGATATGGTGGAAGGTGGCTCTTTGAATTGTTTTGCTTTTAGGAATACTTAAAATATTAAGTAGCCTATTGCAGTGTGAATAGAGCAAGTTTCAGCTAAATTTTCTGACAATCTACATTTGATTCTTCTCTCTCTCTAGAGAGGCTTACATTCATTTGGAGGGGAACTAATCCTGTGACTTCTAGGTTATCAGTTTCTTCTCTGGAATGGCACTATTGGCAGACACTAGAGGACTTAAGGGAGAACAGCATTGTTCTAGAATATAAAAGCCAACTTGTAATTTCCATATTAGTTGTGGATGGAGAATTTTCACAGGCAAATCAAATGATCACATAATCCCCAAACCCCTTTTCAGCTGTAGTTATTTACTTTATCCATTTATTCTTTTCTAACTTTGCAGGATACTTGAGAAGTTATATAGATTCTTCCAGAGTGAACATGTCCCTTAAATTTATGGATTTGAACATGGCTTCTGCTGTGATCATCTTAGGGAGATGGGACCTATTGGTACATTACAAAGTATCTGGAACAGTTAACAACAAGAATCTTATTTGAGGTGGCTGCTTTCCACTTTACTAACGCAAAAGTCCTATAGAAAGCCAACAACTTTACTCAGATTAAAGATGGGATTAATTTCTCCTTATACAGCTAAATACATAAGCAATGCATGTAAATATTTAATAAATATAGAAGAGCTCTTATAAACACAAGTCAATAAACAACCTCAATAAAGTGCGGGAAACAGTATGCATTTTGCTTGGGATAGTGTTTTCTTTACTCAGTGAGGTTAACAAACAATGATCTCATCATTAGTCAACAAGATAGTAGAGAGACCATCAAAGCAAACTACAGGAGAGTCCAGATTGATTCGTGCCAAACAAATGTTTGTAGCTAACAGCTGTATTATCACTCATTCTAATTTACGCAGCTGGGGTTCTCCTTTCATTTCCTAAGTGAGATAAATGTCATGCTGCATGATACAAGCACCATCTCTACTGCTTGAGTCATGAATCAGCTCAGCTCCCTCCTAGTTAGCTTCACCCCTCATTGTAGGTTGGGGGAAGTGGCTTGCTACAGTTATAGCTATAAATAGCTAATAAGCTTTTTTCTAAGGTTATTTGAGTCCATTTGTGAATCATTCGCTATTTTATTTAAAAAATACGGGTTTGATTGAATGTCATGAAGGTATTGAAAAAACCGCTTTCATCTGAAAAAATGTTTGGTTTTGTAGGTTTAAAACTATTAGCATAAAACTTCTCTTTTTAAAAAATTCTTAAATCAAAACTTGAAGACAGGAGAATAAGAAAAAGTCTGGTATAGTCTCTGCCTGCTGGATGAGATTCCATGATTTATTCTCTAAGTCAAAGATTCTGCAGTTAGCTTTCTCCTCAGTACTCAGGCTGAGTTTGGACAGGTCCTAAGGTGTTGATCCCTTTAGCTCATCTAGTTAATGGGACATAGAGTACTCTTGACTACTCCATGCTTTTTCCTATCAGAGCAGACCAAGACAATCAAAACCGTGATTTTTAAAGCTTATCTAAAATAGAAATGGGAAAGTATTATGTAAAAAAGGATGGCTAAATGTACAGGGCAGTTGATCCTAGAACATGTTAGTGGTAGGTGATGCGTTTAACTGTCAAAATGCTACTCACAGCAAAGGGGACCCAATCCCCAGGAGGAGGTCTGGAAAAGAGGAGGGAAAAGAACCTGAGGCTTGGTGTGCACATTCTGAGACCAGTCCTGGCTCTGCCACTCAGTGGGTGCCTGTTTGCAAGTCATTTCTTGATCTCTGTGAGTCTTTTTTCCAATTATAAAGTAGGATAATAATTCCTGCCTCCCAGGATTGTCATGAAGATTAAATAAAATAATGTTTGTGAAAACAAGTAAACAGAATAGGTGTTCAATCAACAATAACATTAGCTGGACACGATGGCTCACGCCCATAATTCTAGCACTTTGGGAGATCAAGACCAGAAGATTGTGTGAGCCCAGGAGTTCAAGACCATCCTGGGCAAGATGGCAAGCCCTGGTCTTTGCAAAACTAAAAATGAATAAAAGAAAGTAGCCGGGCTTGGTAGTGTGCACCTGTAGTCCCAGCTATTCGAGAGGCTGAAAGGCAGGATTGCTTGAGCCCAGGAGTCCAAGGATGCAGTGAGCCGTGATCACACCACTGCTCTCAAGCAATTTTTATATTCTGGCTTATTGACTTAACACATTATTTAAAGTTTGTCTGGGTCCTGGTGGCCCACGCCTGTAATCCCAGTGCTTTCAAGGTCTAGGCAGGAGGACCTCTTGAGGCCAAGAGTTTGAGACCAGCCTGGTTAACATAGTGAGACCCTGTCTGTACCAAAAAAAAATTTTTTAATTAGCCAGGCATGATGGCAAGTGCCTGTGGTCCCAGCTACTCAGGCTGAGTTGGGAGGATTGCTTGAACTCAGAATTTCAAGGATGCAGTGAGCCATAATCATACTACTACAGTTCAGCCTTGGCAAGAGAGCAAGACCCTGTCTTAAAAGAAAATCTTCTGTGTGTACATACACATATTTTTTAAAAAGTCAGTCATTGTAGTGGGGGAGACAGCTGTTAAGCACAATGTGAGAGTTATGTACATAGCGCTGTGAGATCAGAGAAGGAACACCAAACCCTGCAGGGAGGGGAGGGAGGAAAGCCACCTTCTCAGAGGAGGTGAAAGATGTATCTCTGTAAAAATGAGTTTATCATCAAGTAAGCAAGGCGTGAAAAGGCTTTGCAGGTAGATGGAGCAGCTTATACCAAGGCACACAGGCATGTTCCAGGAAGGGCAAGTGGTTTTGTGTGGTTAGAGTCGTGGGCGTGTGGTGGCGGGAATGGTGGGAAAGAAGGCTGGAAACATAGTGGTTATATTGGCCTTCATAATCTGAATTCCACAGATAAAGGTTTAAACTGCTGTTACCACATAAAGGAACTGCTTCAGTGCCTTGGTCTTGTTTGTTTCTGGTGGAAATCTGGACAGATTAATTTGGCCTGTTATTTCTGGGTACTTCAGAAAGACAAATACCCATTCCCCATATTTTTGGCATTTCTGTTCCCAACACAGTTGGAACCAGGAAGCATAGCAATGAGAATTAAGAAAGGAGAACAGAGAAGAAGCAGAGAGTAGATCTATTTGGGATTTATGAAGAGATATTACAAAAAGCAGGCATCTTTGACTAGTTTACTGGGATCTCTAGTAGAGATTTATTTTTCTGTTTTTAAAAAGGTACTATATCTCTGAGAATAAATATACCTTGATAA
Source organism: Papio anubis (assembly GCF_008728515.1). Taxonomy (NCBI): domain Eukaryota; kingdom Metazoa; phylum Chordata; class Mammalia; order Primates; family Cercopithecidae; genus Papio; species Papio anubis. Next base: position 56,120 of record NW_022161922.1, read on the forward strand.
GTGTAATAAAATAGCTCTGACAAGGAACTCACCCTAATATGAGTAATTAATAAAAAGAAACATTTTACCCAACTTTAGAAACTGTTCAGGGAGCAACTGCCCTGAATAAAGAGGGCATGAAAAGCCTTTTGTGTTCCTTTTTGTCCTGTATAACAAATTATTTTTCTTGCAAAGCCCCAAATTGCTTTCCCCTACACTGCCGCATTGCTGTGAACATGATTCCAGTACACTGTGGCTCTTCCAGGGATACTCCTGGTATCAATCTTGAGGCCTATTCAAACGAGGATGGGAGTCAGAGTTGAACTGTGCCAACATTCCTGCTGAGAATTAGCCCAGTTTCATTATGTGCGGAGGAGCCCCCAGTTCACTGCCCTTACATGTTTGGGGTACCCAGAGCTGAGAGGCTCTGCAGGGAGTGCAAAGTTAAGAAACTGCATGATAGGAACACTATCACTTACTCTTTCATAATGAGCTCTGTGCAGGGAAACTAAAAAAAGATGAGGTTTTTCTGTCATTCAGTGCGGCTGTGGTGTTCTACTTGTAACAAGCTACTTCTGCTTCACAAGGCAAGAAAAACACAAGAATGGTGGACAGACTCTCAGAATGAGCAGAGTCCCCAGGAGTCCCATCTGTCTTTTTTAACTCCTTCAATTAACTGGAGTACTAAGGGAGAGGTTTGTTGCTTGGCCTGTGCCTTCATTCTACAGATGAAGAAACTGAGACCCAGGCAGAAGTGAAGTGGCTTTCCCGAACTGAAGATTCATTAGAAGCTAGAGTTTGTAGTACCAGGTCTTCTGACTCCTGTGGGTCAATTGGGGCAGGAGGTACAAGACTCAATGTGGGCTTATAAATATATAAGCCTAAATATGGTTATAATTAGCCAGGTTGTCAGCAGTGGGGCAGAAGGTATCACACGAGTGCATTGTAAAATCTTTTCTGCTTGGAAGAAAAGATGACAGCGAACTAAAACTTTGATCTCTGTGCCTTTATGTGCCTTTATCCTATTTAATCTGTATTACATCATATATAGGATTTGATTTCTCAAACTGTATATTTACCTGTTTTATTTTACAAATTGCCAATTTCATCAGAATAGGACTTGGTATCATCAGGACATCTCTATCAACTTGCCTTTTAACCACTTGGAAGACCTGTGCACCCTTGCAGCCTCCTTTATCTTGCCATGCACTCCCACCTTCTGGTCATGTCAGGAGGGGCAGTATCCCTCAGGAACCAAAGTGAAACTTTTCCGTTTTAGAAGATTGGTCAATCCTAGGCCTTTGTTTTATGTGTAATTCATTCTTTCTTAGACTTTCTAATGCCACAGACTTTGACTTTGGAAACCTTTGGGTTATAACAAAGTACTGAGGAACTATAACTTAATCTGTTCAGATCTAATATTAAATGAGACCCAGATTTTTTCCCTAGTGAACTGCAAAGCCACGTTTATTGAACACCTACTAGGTTTACATGGGAGTCCTTTTAGCTGTGCATTCCTTATTGGTAAGGGAGTATGCCCAACAGTGTACCTGGCACATAGGAGAACTATGAATATGTGTTGAATGACGGGCATTGGTGAAAGCCAGGGTTGTTTAGAAGTGTCCCGTCCTGTCCTGAGGCCATTCCAGATGGAAGTGGTTCTCCCACAGCCTAACACATCCCATTCTGTCTTGAACTACAACTCGACTTTCTTCCAAAGATGAAGGGGAAAGGTATTATTCGTCTGAGATTTGCCTTGTGGTGTTTAGCACAAATTTGGTTTCTGAGGAAAGGCTGGTAAAGCATTGATGCAGGGAAAATTATTCTTAGGTATTCTTCTCTGATGATCATAGACTGAGTGAAACTTTTACTGTTATATAGTTACTGTAGCCATGAATATAATCACTGGCCGACATTTCTAGTGGCAAAAAATAACCTCTAGAATGGTCTGATGAATATCAGGGAGTAGGGCTAACAGAAATGTAATGCCAGCTGGGCCAGCAGTGTCTGCCAACCCCAAATATTTATTCGGCATCTTACTATGTGTAAAACTCACGATTTTTCCTTGCTTTTGCTTGTTTCCTGAATGTAAACCTGAAGGCAGAATCTATGTTCTGTTTTGTAACTGATGATTTATGAACATTATTTGTGTCTTCAAGAGGTCATATTCCTACCTACTTTGAAATCAGCTTTGGGTGCAGGAATAAGATTTTGATGGTATGTGGTACACATTAGTGCTCAGTAAATGTAGAAAAGAGAACAGAAAAATGACAGAATGCTGGGAGGAAGGAAGGGAAGGAGAGGGAGTAATCCCAAGCCTGGTCCCTGGCGTCAGCCTGCAGATAGTCCAACAGGTTCTGTCATGAACCAGCTGGGGAGCCTGGTGACATTCACTAACTTCTAACTCAAGTTTACTCACCTCTAAAATGAGATAAAACCTGCTTTGTAGGGTTTTTGAGAGGCTTGTGACGTAATGCTTGTAAATATCTAACATCGACTACTCAATAAATATTAGTTTAATTTAATGAATAATATGTTTGTGAATTCCAGTAATTATCTTGCTGAGAAAGCAGTTACCTGTTTATCTTCCTGGAGTTTAAAATGAGTCCACATCAGTTAATTTGGATTCCCCAGAGCGGAGCGAGTAAGCACACTGACATTCTCGGAAGAGCAGACAGTCACAGACGACAGCATCCTCAGGGAACACCCCTCCCTGAGTGCTGGCATTAAGTCAGAGGATTGCTGTTTCCCCAACTGCCCTTCACTGTGAGTTCTCCCTCTCACCAGTCATAATTTTCACCATTCCCAGAACAGAGGGCCAGATTCTCCTTCCCTTTGTGTCTATTTTCTTCTCAGAGGAGCATCTCTGTGTGAGAACGGGGCCTTTACTGAGCCCAGGTCTTCCTGAGGCCTTTGCCTGGAAGTGGAAGAGACACAAACTGGCAAGGGAAAGGCAATCTGGCAGGTTGGCCACAGCTCACCCATCAAACTTCAGGGCCAGGTGTTAGCATTTTCCAACACCTTGATAAGTAATGTTTTCAGCAAATCAAGAAACTCTAGTTCTGCCTCTTTCAGAGACATCACTTTTTCCCTTTTCTCAGGATGGGGATACATTTTCAAAATCTTTTTTACAAGGAGGCAGAGTTACAGCTGATACTGGAGACTGAGGGGTAGTTGGAGTTTCCCCAGTGTTTTTCTGAAGGAGTTAACAGCATAGGCAGTTTGGGAGATCTAGGGGAGACCTGCTTTGGAAGGTCCAGCCATCTCCTTAACATCACCCCCATTTCTCTCCATTGAACATGGAAGAAAAGGGGAGGCCCTGGCTTCTCACACTTGCTCATGGTTAGCATGTCTGCACACTTACTGTGTGCCAGGCTGGGTTCTAAGTGCCATATATGGTACACTACTTAATCCTCAAAATAGAATTATAAAGTACATAGTATTTTTATCCCCCCCTACAGAGGAGGATCCAAGGCTCAGAGATAGTAATAAATTTCCGAGGCTCAAACAGTTATTAAGTGATAGAACTGGTTAAAAACAAACAAAAAAAGAATCCGGGCAGCCTGGCTCCAGAGCCTTTTCTCCTACCCAGGGTTCTCTGCTGTCTGCAAAGTCATTAGTCCCACTGGAGGATATCAACAAGGGACTGCAGGAATTGAAAGTAAATGTAGCGTTTCTCTTCCCCAGGCTTTTAAAATATTTAATTTTTAGGTAAATTTCAGGAACAAGTAGCAATTTTTCATCTCAACAAGACCAAATTGCCTCTATGGGCTATATGGTGGCTCTGCTCTCCTTTTTCCGTAAAGTGGCGTATGCTCTCCAGTAGAGTCGCACCCTGTTGCAGGTTAGATTCCCAGGGAGCATTCACGGAGTTGCACTTTAGCTTGCAGGATTTTACTAGGGATCCCTGCTGAAGGGGAGTGGCCATGGGGAAGTGGAACTGCAACACAGGCCTGACACAGCCTCTGCCAGTCACGTGGGTCATCATGGAGTATATACTGCCCCTCAGAGCCCAGTCCTGTGCTAGGCTGAAAGGGTAGGACCTTTATACAAACCCTGCCACCACCAGTGGGTGGATATGGGCCACTTGGAAGAGGGCATCTCCTTGGGCAAGGGAGCCCTTTTCAGCTGAGGTGGACCCAAAGGAGGTGACAGCACTCCCCATCACTGAGGTAGAGTTGTGCCTTGAGCAGGGGCTCTAAGTAGTGGATCTTTGTTTCCATAGTGAGACTTTCATTTGCATTGCCAATGTGAGTGTACTCATTGGCAAGTGCTTTCTCCTAACTCAGCCTCTTGTTTTGTTGGATTCAAGATAAACGGCATTTACAAGATTGCACAAAAAGAGACAGATTCTCAACTGTCTGGTATCCTTTTACTGTAGTGCTAGGCAGAGGCAGAGGTATAATATTGATAGTCTCTTTGGAGCATGTAATAAAAATCATGCCTGGCATTTTGGGAGATACATGAACAATTTGTTTTACCCTCATGATATCTTTAAAGTGGCACCAGTTGACATTTTTCTGGAGCCGGAGTCCAAAGCTAAAGGCCACAATACAGTGATGGAAATCTCCGGTTACATTTTGCTTGCCAGTTGTCTTTAGAGAAATCTTTCAGTGATGAAGATTCCAGATTTAACTCCCTTTTCCTTACTCCTTCCATCATGAAACTAAAGCTATCTTCCAGTTCACTCCAGCATGGACATTAAACTGTACCCCACTAACTTATGTCTTGTACACCCAAGTTGATGACAAGAGCTGGGTTGGTTTGCCTTTTAGCATTTGTTACTGTTGCATCCCAATGTTACCCTGAGCCGGCATTGACCAGTGACTGTCTCAGCTGCAGGGTGCGCAAAACCTGTCTCCATTTCCCTTCTTTCAGGTTGGAAAGCTTATCCAAGAAGCAGCTGGAAGAAGTAATTTGAAGAGAGTAACTCTGGAACTTGGAGGCAAAAGTCCTAATATTATTTTTGCTGATGCTGATTGTAAGTCAACGACAGGTCCCACACATGAACCAGCACACACCCTTTGGTACTCTCTTTTGTATCGCCACTTTTTATAGGACACTAGCAAAAGATCTTTGAAGCTAAGGGCAATTAAGAAGATCTCTAAAGAGAAAACAGTTTGATAATGGGGAAAAAGCACTTTTCAGTTGACGACTGAACCGTTTGTTTTCTAGACACTAATGAGCCATTTTGAATCTGTGATGTTGTAGAATGGGGGATGAGATGAAGGCTTGGTCAGTGACATATGGTTAAACAGCAACAGTCTCAGCTGCTGAGCACCCGAAGGATACTCTCTCTGCCTAGATACAATAAATCTGTAACTTTTCAACTGTGCCTGGTGGCTGGTAGACCATTATAAATAAATCCAACTTCATCAGCCCCGCCAGCATTTTCCAAATCCACAGTCCCTTTTCTGTTCAGTCAATTCCAACCCCTTTCTGCTACTCCTATGACTTTCAGTCAGGATGACAGCACACGTGGGTCAGTTCAGTATGTGTAGTCCTAAAGCTGGGATGATTCCACCTTGCCAGTAGGACCTTCCAGAGGCTTAGAGCAGTAACTGAGAAACCCCATGTCTCTAGGAAGGATGCCACCTAGGCCATTCTGCACAGGTGTGACCTTTCTGTTTTGAAAAGCTCTCCAGGTAAGGAAATCCCAACATCTCATTCAGTGATTCTTTTTTTTTTTTCTTCACATTTTGCCAGGCAGAGCTGCTTTCCCAGTTTCTCACCACCAGAGAGATCAGAAAACCGAAAGCAGATTGCTTGAATTTCAACCCAAGTTTGGAATTTGCACAGTTCAGCTTTAGCTCTATGTTAGTTGTCAAGAAAATCAGAATCCTTATGCCTGTTCCTCTTGAGGAGTAGGAACCCCATCGCCCTCACATTGACTGATTCATTTATTCAGTCAGTCGGTCATTTAGCAACTAATGCATGTCAGATTAAGCTATTTTGAAGTGTAAGATAGAAAGGATGAATATGGAAGAGTTATCATACGATTTTACACAAGTCCATGTCAATCTAGAGGCAATTTACTGTCTTCAAAGAAGATCCATTGGTGTTACGGTTTAATCCCCCAAATACCAAACATACCGCTACAAGGCCCTGTACATTAGGAGTTGTAAATTGGCCAGATACAAAATATAGACATGTTTACCTGTATAAACATTACACTATGTTCAAAACAAAAACTGCATATTAAAATATTGATTTCTGTGAAAATTGAGAAGATCTGACAACCTGGGGCTCATATTTATGCATGGCAATGATTAAATGTAGTGACTTTCCTTCTTAGCCTTTCCATTACATTGCTCCATTACCACCTGGCAACCTCATACCTTTACCTTGTCTGCCTAGCCCTGTGGTGTATTGGGGATTGAGACTCCTGTTATACCTGAGGTTCAGTCCCTCTATTTGCAGAATAAGAGACCCAAAGAAGTGAAGTCGTTCAAGTTCACATAGCATGTCAGGGTGTAGTTAGAACTGGAACTAAGTTGCATTCCCAATCCAGTACTATTCATGGTTATGTCCTGCAGTGAGCACACTATACCTGGGGCTTTGGAGAGGGGAGGGAGGTGGCTCCATAGATAAGCAGTGGCAACATGGCTGTTTCCTCTTGTAGTGGACTATGCTGTGGAGCAGGCCCACCAGGGTGTGTTCTTCAATCAAGGCCAGTGCTGCACTGCAGGCTCTCGCATCTTCGTGGAGGAGTCCATCTATGAGGAGTTTGTGAGAAGAAGCGTGGAGCGGGCCAAGAGGCGCATAGTGGGGAGTCCCTTTGACCCCACCACTGAGCAGGGTCCCCAGGTAGAAAAATCATAACCATTCCCTTGGTTTACTTAATTCTTGGCTGGCACAGAACTGTGTGCACTCTAGTAGGACCCAGCAAAGCAACATCTTTCTTTTCAGCTGCCGCCTTTATTACCCACCATGTCTTCATGGCTGGAAATGTAGCCAGAGAGGGATTGCTTATTTCTTATGCTTCTCTTTCCCTTTCTAAGTTGTATCTCTGAAAAACTATGGCATTACTGTTACTTTAAGAATATTCTGACCTTTGGGACTAAGCTGGAGTCTCTCAGTTCTAAAGAAAGCCCTGAGTTACGACAAGATGGGTCTCGACACTAGAACCCAGTCCCAGTCCTTCCAATCACTGAACTTTAGGACATCCCTACAGATGCCACAGTCAAGGTGGGTAGATATCTTTCTTTCCTAGAGCCATCTATCCTTTTATAAGCTGCCAAGGAGTCTGTCCAGCAGCCTGAACCAGTCTGGACATATCACTTGTAGCTTGTGAATGTGTAGGAAATGAAGGGCTGGCTCACTTCCCTTTTGCTGTATGGTTATTTCTTAATCTGAATGCCTCGTGTACTGCAGTGGGGTGGGGAGGGCCACAAAGTCTCTCCTGAGCAGCCAGACTACACTTTTCACCTCTGCAGGTTCGCCGTAATCATCAAGGCATATTTCTAAAGGGAATTCTGGTCTTAATCTGTAGACTGGTTCTGAGACTTTTTAGAAGGAACTCGGACCAGCTCCTATATGGGTCACTAAAGCATGGGTTTTCCTGTTAAAGGACAACATCTCCTCAGTTTAGGGACTATTCAAGAGAAGATTGATGTTCTGGCTGAGCCATTCAAACTTGGGTGAATGTAGGTTTTTGTATTATTTACCTCTGTCAGTTTTGGGGGGGAAGCCTGACCTTATTTTTTTTGGACTAGGAAACTAGTCCTTCACTCTTTACTGTTAATATTTTTCTCTAAAGTTCCTCTAAAAATTTAATAGGAATTCCTTTAAAAACAAACCACAATAAGATTGGGTGTGTAGCACTATCTAAAGAGGCTGTGTGCTAATTTTTGCCTCTTTTTTACTATCAATACAACTTGCTAACTTACTCAGTTATAAAGGTCAGTTTTCCCTCATATGAACAATGAATAGTAAATTAGCCAGTGTCTCCATCATTTGGAAACGTTTTTCTAAATGTTCAGCTGGTACTTCTGATTAGGCAATATCATCAGAGCAGTACATTTATTGGAATCATTGCTATATTAGGATTAACCATACAAAATTGCCAATTTTTTGTAGGTCAAAAATTGGTAAGTAACAGCAGGTTTAGATTTGACTGGGTGTAAACTTTGAAAAAATCATGTCTCCCACAGATTGATAAGAAACAGTACAACAAGATCTTGGAACTCATCCAGAGTGGTGTGGCTGAGGGCGCCAAACTGGAATGTGGAGGCAAAGGACTGGGCCGAAAGGGGTTTTTCATTGAGCCCACGGTGTTTTCAAATGTCACTGATGATATGCGGATTGCCAAGGAGGAGGTATCAAATATGCTGTTCTTACAAAAGCCACATCTTTCTTGGGATCGTTTCTAGAGCATTTCTAGTGGATGATATTAGAGTTTTAGCTCTTTATATTTTACATATATTCATTTTGCAATAGTAATGAACATGGCTATGAAAATTCCAGTTTCAAGAAGAAAAGTAAACCAAAAGACAAGCAAGCTAGGTGGAGGCCAGGTGACATGCTGTGTGCTTGTGATGATTACTAGCCAACGGAACAATCAGAATATCCTACCAAAGACCTCAACAACACACTGGCACCAGTTCAGTTCTCCTAAATATGAGTCACTAGGATGTTAACCAGGAGAGAGAATACACTGAAGCATCTTCAAATCTGTGCAAGAGAAGGACCAGGAGCAAGTCAGCCCACAGTCCAGAGCATGCAGTTCTGGAGCAGTGTTTGCAACATCATGGAGGATGCCACTTTCTCTTCTGTACCTAAAGAAGACACCCCTAGTATACAGAGTGGAATCAAGTGATGCCGGAGAGGTTGGGGAATTTGGGGATGTTAAACAAACACTAATGTTAGACTCTTCTTGGATAATCTTATCCTAGGAAAGGTTGGGAGATTTTACAGTTTTGTACTGCTAAACTTAAATGTTATTTAAGTAATCAAGGCAGAGTAAACGTGCATTGAAATGTGGAAAGCAGGTAAAAGAATGACAGAGCACCCATGTTGAGTCATACTATCTTTTTGCAGATCTTTGGCCCTGTTCAGGAAATTTTGAGATTTAAGACGATGGATGAAGTTATCGAAAGAGCCAATAACTCAGACTTCGGACTCGTAGCAGCCGTCTTTACTAATGACATCAACAAGGCCCTCACAGTATCTTCTGCAATGCAAGCTGGGACTGTTTGGTAAGATCAGAGTCAGTCTTGTAACAAATTCCACTGGTGGTATAGGGACCAGGGGGAAATAAACAAGTATCTTCTTGGAAGGATGGGGAATACCAAAAGCAATCAAACTTCACCAGAAAAGGTGTACACTCTGTACTGCTTAGATCCAGAAATCAAAGTAGATTTTAAATTACAAACTTTTCCTCTGGAGGAAAGGAATTTAAAAATCAAACTTGTAAAAGAAATGCCGTGCCACTCAGATTATTTCTGTGTGGTCAGACTTTACATGAACTCACAGTACTATGTTTTCTTCTTTCAGGATCAATTGCTACAATGCCTTAAATGCCCAGAGCCCCTTTGGGGGATTCAAGATGTCTGGAAATGGGAGAGAAATGTAAGTCTCACAGTTGCTGATGCCTGCAGAGAAATATATTGCAAATATCAGCACAGAGCAGTACTTTAAAAATAGTTAGTTTAATTGTCTTACACTGATCCATTCATTCAACAAACATTTCGTTGAGCACATGGTACTAAAAGCTAAGTACTACTACATGTTGCAGAGATGAATAAAACACAATTCCCTTTCCTAAAAATTACTGTACTATTAATTCCCTGTAATAAAGACTATGATAGAAGTATGTTAAACATTTTGTCAGTACAGAGAAAAATTTTTGACTGGTGAGGTCAGAGAAGACTTCACAAAGGAAGTGACATTTTTTTCCTGGAAGTAACATCCAGGAAAAAACCCACTTTCCCTCCTTTTGAAAGAAACTGATCTATATTTTCCAAATCCTGTGATTCACAGAGGAAACGTGTTTCATGCCCATTCCCTCAGCCATTACTGAATGCATATTCTTTTGAGCAAATGCCTAGTTCACAATTAACAAGTATTGAGCATAAACTATGTACAAAGCACTGCACTTGGTCTGTGGAGGAAGATGCAGGCCCTTAAGGCATTTAATATGTTTTGGGGTAAATAAAACTAATAACATTGAAAGAATCAGAGGAATCGCAGAGAAGACTGAAAAGCAATGGAGGAGCTCAGGGATAGGGAAGATCATTGTGAGCTGGAGAAATCTGGGAAACCTTTAGATGTGATCTGCTACAGGGGTTTGAATCAGCCTTTCAAGAAGAGGAATGTTTGGATCGAGAAGGGGGAATGTATTTTCAAGGTTGGTGGGCAAAGCAGGGTAGCAGTGGGCGAGAGTGAGTAAAGGTATTGTGGGAAAAACAACTGTAGTGTTGGTGGGAGAAATGCAGTGCACCAACAAGACGAGAGCGGAGGATTTACATACTGCAGATAGTTTCACTGGTAATCTCAAGCTCCCAAGCACTGAACTATAAAGTAGGTATAGCTTGGAGATTAGAGCAGTTTCTAGAATTACACTGCTCGGATTTGAATCCTGCCTATATTACTACCTGTACAAGCTTGGACAAATTCCTTAATCTAAGCCTCAGTTACCTCATCTATAAGATGGGAATAATTATAGTACCTACCTCAGGGTTGCTGTGAGGATTGAGTGTAAGGGTTAAGTATGCAAACATCCAACAGAATGTCTGGCAAGCCTTCAGAAAATGTTAGCTGCACTCATAACATTATTCATCAAGCAGATTCGTGTTATATAGGTGATCCCTCTTTTTCTTAACCTGTAACTTTGGCAGAAGTTTCCCTAAATCTCAGCTGGTGTCACCGACTTCTGTTCTGTATCTGGTAACGCCAGGGAGAAGCTGTTCTCACTTGAACCTTTTCTTCTGGCCTCCAGTACCCATCACTTGCTTTACAGCTAGAACCTATAGACAGTCTGGATCGGATTTGTTCAGTTCTTAGTATTCCTTCAGCTTTTACAGAGTCTTCTTGTACTGCAGGTATCTCTTCATTTGCTTTTGACCTTAACTGTCTGCTTCCACTTTTCAAGATGCATTCCGCTTCTTATTTCATTTCCTTCCTCTATGTCTGTGCTCTCCCAGTCTCTGAAATGCTGGGGGTAGTCGCTGGCTCTGGGAATGCTGCTTGCATTGACTGTTTTGTTACAGATCATTAACAGGGTGAATCATGAGCATAAACTATACTTTCAATAAATGATCGCTGGTTGATGGAGCCTAATCCCAGGTTAAGCCGTGGTCCCTCATCATGGGCAGGCTTGTGACATTAGCTGAGTCTAGTCTATTCCCATCAGAAATGTTCTCCTTGCCCAGAAAGATGGTCCAGGAGACAGTTTGGCTCTATCTGAACCTCACATAACAGTGCCCGAGAGACTGAAGAACCATTTCTCTCTACTTGTCTTGCAGGCACTGTGGTGATTGTACCTTCCCAGTGGAGTTAAAAAATAATTAGGAAATGCTGTTCTTTGATGAGACCCACTTCATCTTGTCTAGATTGCATGGTTTTTTGTTTTGTTTTGTTTGGGTTTTGGTCTCTACCTTCCCCCAAAACATGTTTTCTCTTTTTTAAATGACGCAGAGTGACAGAAAATGCTTTCTTGGTCCCCAGCTCTTCCACCTCATTTGATATAGCCTCAGAAACTCCACTTAACCCTCCATCTAGACAGAATTGTTCATCTCATGGCCTGCAAACTCCATGCAGCGTTGGTCCCTGACAGCTCCCTGTCTATCCCTAAGAGGAGCAGAGACGTGAAGTGGCACTTCCAGAAACATCTGGAAACTCCAGGGAGGGCTGACCTAGCCCATGAGGTCTCCCCACAGAGAGCTGTGGGGAGGGCTGCCCTCTGTAGGTTATCTGATGGGCTGCCCTCTTAATTCCCAGGCTCAGAGACAAGCTTTTCTCAGGTCCTCCTGCCCACTGATTTCCGCCTGTTTGACTTCTCCTGTCCTTTTACTTACTTCCTCATCAAACTCCCCTGAGATAAGGGGTGGCAAAGCACAAGCCATAAAATGTCACAAACTGAGGAGATGGAAAGAATGCTGTGAACCTCAGCATTTTAAAAACTCAGGACACTGGCTTTGAGAATGAGAAGCATTGTTAGATAATCTAAATCAGGGCTTGTCAAGTTTGTGTGTGTGTGCATGCATGTGCACGCATGCATACAGAGAAGTCACCTCCAGTCTGGGTGATGGTTTTGTTAAGCATGTGTATCTAGGGACCCACTCTCAGAGATTCTGAGTTAGGTGATCTGCGATAGGACCCAGGACCTGCGTTTTTAACAATCTTCCAGAATGACTCCAGTATAGATCACTGCCCAGGACCCACAGAGAAGCACCTCCATTCCAGCAGCGTTTGCCATTGCATCACGCACCCAAACACTGGGATCCACCAGTCATCCTTGGAAGCAGCCTGCCTTCTGGTGACCCGCTTCCACCCTCCCTCTCAGTCCCCACCACCTGCAAGCTCCTCTGATGCAGGTGGTCTGGAGATGTTACTCTGAGAAGTGCTGCTGCAAGTCAAGTTAAACAGCAGGAAAATATACACCCTAAACAGAAACTCTTACTTGTTTTATGAGTGAGTCTGAGTGATTCCTAAAATGGCTGGCCAAGAGCTACCAATACTGACAGGTTACCTTAAAGCCTCTAGGCATGCCAAGTTTGATTTTTCTTAGGGACTAGAACCTAGTCTGCTGAGGAGCAGGAGTATAGGCTTCTAAATGTGATTGTGCCTTGCTGTATCTTCCTGCTGTGAAAGTGACCATGCAGAGAGATTGGGCTGCATCAATAGTGATATGCATATCTTTTATGCATCAGTGGGCTTCTTCCCTGTTAACTGTATGTGCCACAAAATTTAACTAGAGTAAATAAATTTGAGACAGAAATTCTGGAACAAAATGGTGAAATTGCTTAAGAATCCAAACTTCAGGGCTTAGTGACCTTTAAGCATTGTTTCCCAAAGTGTGACCCAAATGACCATCTATCTCACAGTCTCCTGGTCCCTCCCTAGAGCTTCTGAAACTGAATCTTTGTGGGGTAGAGGTAGCATTCTAGAATCAACAGTTGAAGCAAGCTCTTTGGGTGATATGTATGCTGAGGTTCAGGAACTGACTGGAGAGATGACTGTGCACCAAGAGGATGGCAGTGACTCAGCTGGCATCTCTTAGCTGGTTCATGGCAGAGCTGAGTGGGCACTCCTGTCTCTGACCCCAGGTTCAGTGCTCTTTGTCTTCTCCATGCCTTCTCAGTTGTGCCACTAAGACCTCTTACTGGCTTTCCTTCATGTCCTGGGCCCAGAGCAGTTCTTTTCATAGCAGATTTGAGTCCACTTCCCCCGTGCACAGATTGCTGCTCCGGACCCAGAGAGGAGCACCTCTGCTCCAGCAGGGTTTTCCATTGCATCACACACCCAAACAGTAGGATCCAACAGTCACACTTGAAAGCAACCATAATCGCAAGGTTTCTGACTCTGTAGACTTCCTTACGTTTCTCACAACCTAGTTAGAGAGTCACATGGGAGTGAAGTGTGGCTTGGGACCTGCCCCAACAAGTGCGTGCAAAAGCCAGGAAACAAGGGAGTAAATTCACTTCAAATGGGATGCACATGGTGTCCGTGATGAAGAGACACATTCAGAATTGCCCAAGGACAGGAAAATGACCAGAGAGAGCCAGAGCTGAGCTGGTAATGAAGAGACTCCGGGCCTGGATGGAGTTAATGAGGGAAGCATGCAATGAGTGGGGCAATTTCAGTGGATTTCTCTCATTCCTCTAAGCAAAATGAACTATACCGACAAGAGAACAGCCTGCTTGCCCCAGTCCCTCCTTGGCTGCCCTCTGTTGTCCCTGTCAACTCAGGTGCCCATGGTGCTCAGAGGAGCTGCTGGCAAAGCCACTGGAGCCTTGTGTAGGCCATGGGGGCTCCTAAAAGGAACCCAAATGAATCACTTACAGCAGGTCTCTCTGGTAAAGCCCAGCCACAGTAACTCATACACTGACATTCAAAAGACAGCCTTTCTTAATCATTTAATCCTTTCATATTCAAATATATCTCCTAAGTGTTCTTTTATTTTTTCCTGATCTAGAAGATATGACGAAGATATGACAGCAGGGTAGAACTAGGGAAGGGGGAGTAGGAAGCCTGTCCTTCCTCCTTCCCTCTTCACTTCCCTCCCTTTGTCATCAGGTACCTTCTTTGTGCCTGCTGTTGTAGGCTATACCCTATGTTTGGTGGAAGGCAAAAAGAAAAATCAGTAGGATACAGCTCAGCAGGGAACACAGAGATATTCAAGCCCTTTGTCCTCCCAGTGTGTTAAGTGTGGTGGCTGGGGTGTAACAAGGGGCTCTGTGAACAGAGAGGACTAAAGAGGAGCTCCTCTTGAGGCTGTTGGGAAAAGCATCACCAAAGAGTGATTTTCAAAAGAATAGAAGAAAAAAAGTTGTTATTTTAAAGAAAAATAGTTAGGAGAACATGCTTGATTTATATAATGAAATGGAAAAAAAGACATTTAAACAAGGCGAAAAGAACAAGAGAATAGAGAAGATATGTGGAGATGGAGCATTGTAGTAAACACCCAGAGGGACAGGAACACTTAGACGTGTGACCCGCTCCCACCCTCCCTCTTAGGGGAGGAAAGCACACTAGTGTCCCAAAGAGCTAATACTGAACCAGTGCTGCCTTGTAGAGAGAAGCATGGCCAGGGCGTTCAGAGACCTGGGCCTGGTCCCACTGCTGCCCACAGCACTCAGCCTCTCAGCACAGCCTGGGGTCGTTTGTGTGCCCTCTGGCCAAGGCTGACAGTAGGTCTCTGAGTAGTTGAGAGTCATTGCCTTTCTGTGCAGTATTGTGAAAACAAATCACATTTTAACTTTAAAAACTACTCATGAGATGACAGTTTCTCTGACCCTCAGAGGAAGGCTGGGCTGCCCATACATGAGGAATTTTTACATGAACACCCCAGGACTTGCTGTTCGCAGGTGATAAACTGCGCCTCCTCGGGACTCCCGCTGCACTCACATGCAGCTCCCTGGACTTCTGGTATCTGACCCAGCCCATTTCTGTGTTTCAGGGGAGAATTCGGCTTGCGGGAGTACTCAGAAGTTAAGACTGTGACAGTAAAGATCCCCCAGAAGAACTCCTAAGAAGGCCAAGGAGGAAGATGAAGCCCAGCCTGCACGTCTCTCCCTCTCTGCTTTCTCTGTAGGGCCCAGCTCTCAGGAATACACAGTTGAGCCACGGTCCTTATTTAAAGATTGAAAAGATAACATGTAGGCCAGGCAGGTCACTGCACAACTAAAGCAAACCAGCTTTAGTTTTTGGCACTCTGTAAGGGGCCACCTTAATCATACCAAATATTGGGGAAAGTGGGATAAAAGGAAGAGGAGGAGCTAGCAGATACTTCCGGTATGTCTTTCTGGAGCACAGGATGAAATAAGGGAGCTGTATTATTTCATGCCTTTGTCACAAAGAACTTTCCTCTTAAGGAAAGGTGACCTTTCTACTGTCTTCATTTTCCTCCTTTCAGGCCCTCTTCACTCACCCACCCCCGCTCTCTTCCAAGGAGATCTCAGCTGAGCTCATTTTGGGGCAGATGTTTGGGCCGGGAACAATTTTCCAAGGTTTTAAAGCCAAATTACCATTTCATGTTATCCGTTTCTTCAAAGCAAAACATGAAATGGTTTTAGCTAGAGTCAGACCAGAATGAAAATGCCAGGAGCTGGTACACTACAGATGTAATAAGAACCTGGGATATTCCTGACCCAGTCTGGTTTTCTTTTACGCATAAATAACATGAATGAAATAAGATTGGGACAATAGAGATTGGAAGTCATCATGTGCAGTTCACAGCTTCTGAGTTTGCTGCACAGTTTTGGGGTGTCTGTGTGTGTGTGTGTGTGTATGTGTGCATGTATTAGAATCCTTCCTTCTCAGTTATTCTGGAATAAGGCAAGGGGTGCATTGTTTTTCATAGCTAGATAAGATCTTTTCCAAAGTTTTTCTTAGAACCAACCAAAAAACAATCCAAGTAGGCCCAAGAATTTGATAATGCTGGATGCCTTGCAGATATCATTCAGTTTCTAATATTGGGCAACAATTACTATTAAATGAATTATTTCTGTAGTTGGAATCTGTAGCTTCTTCTGAACCTCTACACCAATACCTGCTATTCCAGTGCTGCAGGTGTGATTTTAGTCTGTCATACTGTACCAATGTGCCCTACATCTATTGGCAGTGACCTTGGAAAATCTGGCCAAGCCTAGAAGTTTTCTTTTCCATTTGCCGAGTTCCATTGTGCTAGGACTGCTGTGCTCCACCGAGCTCCTCTGTCACACCCAGGGGCTCATCCACACACCATTCTTGCACCTCACTGAGCAGGCCGTGGCCTGCAGTGTGGGGGGAGCAAAGCAGGCTCACCTCCCTTTCTTCCCAACCACATACTCCTCTTCTGCTTTCCAGTGACTCCACCAGTTTGATGTGGGAAGTTAGCTTCCTTTCCTTCTATCTTTCCAGCTGTCAAATCCAATCCAGTCTCTAACCTAGATACAGATCATTTATTTAAAAGTACCAAACATAACCTAGAGTATGTGGAATATGGGCAACTATGTATAGCCTTCTGTATTTAACGATTTTCCGCTTCCTAACCGTACCAGTTTTCTATTTATAACTCTTATCTATCCATGATGTTTTAAAGTCTCCACTTGCTGTTATTTACAAATGACAGTGCATTCAGCAGCCCGATGCCGTGAGCCCTGACAGATGCCATATTTCTGAGTGCTTCCATGTGAATGCCACCCTCCTCCTGTAGCATGTGTCCAAGTGGACATAGCCACTAACCAACTAGTTACCTTTGGACTGCAATATAAAATGTGAAAATGAAGATTTATTTCTTTTAATTTACTTAAAAAGAAACCTCCATGCTAGCAATAAAGCATTTATATTGTGTACTCCTTGGGATTGTTTGGCTGTGTTTGTAAGTCTTTGTGTCATATACTGAGTCTGTTTGGGTCCTTCCCTCAGCTGCTGGGTTTTTCATCTGTGTTACTCTCTTGGGTAACTGAGCAGAAGCCCACAAGGGTATTTTTACACAATTCATTAAGGTAAACAGTATTCAGGTAAACAAAAACCTTATTTTCCAATACTGTTTAAAATCTGTGTGCACGTGTAGTTTGGCTGGCATGTAAGTATAACCATGTATGAAATGTATGAAATAACAAGTTTCCTTTAGAATAGTCTCCATGAAAACAAATGCAGAGGAGTCTGTAGGGTCTGTTTTCACAAATGTGGACTTCATACTGCGAGCTCACATTGCTGATGGCATTTCACAGTAGCTTTATTTTTATTTACCAAAGTGAAATGAAGTCAAAGGCTGATAACCTGATAAAGTATTTTTGCAGCTGTAAAAAGAAATCTGTAAGTGGTGACTGTACTACTACCAAGATTGAGCTTGTTTTCTCTCAGTGTGTTCTCAGAGTTGAGCTTTTGAGGAGAGGTTCCAACCCTTTAGAACCGCACATCTCCCCACCTTTCCTTCCAACCTTTGGAATCTCCACCCAAGTTCCGATCAAGTGAGACAAAAGGTAAACCTAATGTCTTAGCCCCAGAGCAGATCTCGCTTGGGTGATGAGAAGCATTGCTGTGGACTGGGGTTCACTGCTCTGTTTGCCAGTAGCTTACCTTTCAGAGAAACAGATGGAGCATGGGAAAATGCAGCCCCTGCGACACTAGATGGAACTCTGAAATACAAGATGCGGGACTCCCTGAGACTCCACCTCATGTCCTGTCCATTGAGCCATGAGGAAGAAAATGAGAAAGGCCTGGACATGAAGTAATCATTTGAAAGTCTTTTAGAAAGGTGCCATTGTTGCATGTATAGATAGCAGGAATCTGGAGTCAGATAGACATGCGAAAACATTTCTGATAAAAAGAATAACCTACAAAGGCAGAGAGGAGAGGCCAAGCTCAGCATACTTAATGTGACAGTGAAGAGATGGGCTGGCAAGAGCAGGCACTGCATACTGGCAACTGGTCGGACTAGAGGGTCTTAGGTCAGCCAGAGCTGTTCTCTAGTAATGTAATAGAAAACACAGACACTTGTAGGCTTTGAGTTGGAGTGTAATGGAAGCAGTGGTTGGAGTATCCTGGTCTGGAGCAAAGTGGATGAAGAGACTGATGACAGAGTTTGTTTGCCATAAAACTGTGGATGCCATAATGCTATGGGGGAGGGAGAGGAAGGAAACAAATCAGTGGAAAAGTCACTGGAACTTAAGGAATGAATATGAAAGAATGAACAAAATTTATTAACGAAGGCAAATAGGAAAATGGTAATGCCACTGCCACAGAAGCTATAACATGAAATGCAGTTTTGGGGAGAGATCTTGACTTCAGGCTTTTGACATATAAATTGTGGAGTGATAAAGGGACATTCAGATAGAAATCTCAAGCAGGCAATTGGAGATAGGAGATTCAGACTTGGCTCAGGTGGACCAGATTCTCGCATGAACATAAAAGTGATGGCTGCAGATCTAGAGAGGGTGAGAATAAAATCAAAACCAGGGCCAGGGAGAAAAAGTCCAGCAAAAGAAATGGAGGCTGTAGTCTGAGAAATAGGAGGCAAGCTCTGCAGGTGGTAACACCCCAGAAACAAGGGAGAGAAGTGAAGGAGCATAGGCAGCAAAGGGTTGAGAAGTAGAGGGTGGTGTGTGGAGCCCGTGCATTAGAGGCTTTTGACCTCTGTCTTCATGCAGTAGAAGTTGATGGTGTGCATTAGCTGGGAGGGGTGATGGCAGGGCCCTGCTCTAAGCTGTGAGCCATGTAGCCTCCCCGATGCTCGGGGACAGCCCCGTGCACTGTCAGGCCCTCGTCCTGAGCCTTCCCACAGACACCCCTGCCACGAGCCAGGACGTATGGAATGCCTGCTCTCTTTTGCTCTCCAACTGATGCCCTTGCCCACCCAGAACTCCAATAAAGAGGGAGGGCAGGAGCTCATGGTTGATAACGGCCTCATGAGTTACAAGAAATGAGAGCTTACAGTAGCTGGGGCAGGAGGAAACTGGTCTCAGAATACATGTTAAAGAGTGAATAGATTTAGGAAGGTGTGAAAAGGAGGAATACAAGACGGCTAGGGAAAAGAGTCTCAATGCAGACTTTGCTCGTTCCGTATTGGCAACATTCTTGGCAGGGAAGGAGGGAAGGTGCAGCCTAAACAGAAATGCCCATTGCCACTTATATGTATTTATACAGTCATTTATTTTAGTTTTTCTTTTGGTTGACTAATAATTCAGAAATACTAAAATCGTTCACAAAAATGCTTAAAAGGTAAGAACAATGATAAAAACAAAGTCCCATGAATTAAAAGTTAAGAGTTTAAAAAAATGAAGATGGAAAACTAATGAAATCAGAATGGGGCTAGAAAAATACATGTGACCCGGTATTACCACACTGCTTCTATGGCACTGCTGCCTCATGAGGGAATCCTGACACTGCATACCCGGTGGTCCTAAGAAATGAACCTCCCTTCCACACTCCCTCTCCCCGTTCCCTTCACAAATGTTTATTCTGCTAGTCACTGGCACAGGTGCTGGGAATACAAAGCAAGCCACACATGGCTACTACCCTTGTAAATCGCATAGTCTAAGGTCACTCATAACCAATAGTCAGCAGGTTCCCTTGCCATCCCACTGTACCTCCTTCCCACACACACCGGAGGTATGGAAGAGTAACATGGTACCTTTCCCAGGTCTGCTTAGTGAGTTATCCAGAGTGACAACTTTGCCTGTGGCATCAGCTGACTAGCAGTATGGCAGAGTGAAATTTCAGCATGTTGTATCAGAGGGTGAGAAGTGTAGTCAGAAGTCCTCACTCATTGTCCCTTAGCAATCATTTACAAGATATATGTCTTAACTTCCACGGGCCTCCACTTCCTCCTCTGTAGGATCAAGATGATCATTCCTGTGCTACCTGCTTCACAGAGGTGTGTGGGGATTAAGCAACATGGTGGATGATATTTCTTCAGTTAGTCTGAGACATGATATACACACACAAACTCCAAACAACTACAGAAAGCAAAAGCAGGATGCTCTTTGATGTTTACTAATCAGTCTACAAGACATCAGAATTCACTTCTCACCCAGCGTTGAGGCCTTCATGTAGACCTTAACTCTAGTATAGTTTCCTGCGGGTATCCAGTGGGGCTTCCTTGCCTGGAGGCCAGACCTCATCTGAATACCTCAAGCCAGCTAGAGGTCAGAGGGATGCATGCAGCTGTGACTTTCTTCCCAGTTTCAGTCTCCTGCATATTCAACACATTGTTCAGACCCTCTGTAGAGCGATAATCTGGCCCATAGCCCTGGCCACGCTGTCTGTGCCACCCAGAATGTCTTATACAGCAACTGCTCTGTGGGACCAGCTGGGAGTGAGAGCATGGGAAAGTCCACTCCGGAACGGCATGAAGCCCTCTTCCTAAACATGTACACTGTCTAATTTTCACTTGGTTATTGGCCAGCTTAAAAGGATGACCAGCTTGCCATTTAGCCTTTGATGTGAAACGGCTGGGATAATGTTTCCTTTGGCCATTTATCTATGTAGCAAGGAGGAACCTGAAACCAGCACAGCCTGCCCCCGTTCCTGCTGCAGTATGCACACCTCTTAATGGTTTCACGGTCTTTTGGGCTTGCTTTTTTGTTGCTGTTGTTTCTCTAGAGCAGTCCCTGTCCTTCTCCTCAAGAAATAGATGTTATCAAGTCTATTGAGTTGAGTTGCCCAATTTCTTCTACAACATGGTTTCCCCAGTGTATTTTCAGAAAGGCGCCTCTGGTTTCCTGCTTTAGTGTCTAGACAGGAGAAAATCACACCAGCTCAAGCAATCCTAAGGTGGAAAGAGAAAGACCCCTCCTACCCCTCTGCAGTCATATGTGGGGATTCTAGGACCCTGTGAAGACCTCTTTCTCTAATCCCAGGCAGTTACATCCAATGTATGGACCAATAATGTAGTAGCTTTCTCCAATTTCTCTTGGTTGGAAATTTAAAGTGACAGCTTTCAAGATTGCCATTGGGGGTAGCTGAGTAGCAAGGAACAAGAACCTATAGTGCTCTCTGGCTGGCCAGAGCTTGGCATACCCAAGGGGAAGGTCTGTTTGTTAAACAGTGGAGGCCCCAGTCTCGATTTCCCGAGTTAGGTTCATTCATAAACAACACAGGATTCATGTAAAATGGAATAAAATCCAGATGCCACTTGTTAATACAATTAGTTAATGCTCCCTGGTGGCCCTGGGGGAGGTTTGATGCCCACAAACATTCTCAGAGCCTGCAACAACGTCTGCTCCCAGCCCTGAGCTATGTGTGCCAAGGCGGGTGGGGACAGGGGCTTTTAAGGCCAACGCTGGGGAACGGGTGTATGTGTGTGAAGGGAGTGTCTACCCCTCACATGTCTAGTCTTTGAAGCTTCGATCTGACGTACTCTAATTCCAGAAAGGGAGGCCTGTCGGTAACATCAAGACCTCCTCAAACGGGCAAAGGTACAGAATTCCAAAGTGCTCCATCACTTACCAGCTGTATGCCCTTGGAAAATAGCCTTCCAAATTCTCTATTTTCTCACCTGTAAAATGGGGCAATAAAATTACCTGTGCCTACACTGTTGTCATGAGGGTAGAACAAGAACGCGTATAAAGTACGTAGCCCCCATTGTAAGAGCTTAAACAAATGACAGCAATTAATGAAAAGGAATAAATAAATCGGTATTTACTGGAGGCTGTAGTCCCAAAGAGGTTATAAATCTCACA
Organism: Papio anubis; assembly: GCF_008728515.1. Taxonomy (NCBI): domain Eukaryota; kingdom Metazoa; phylum Chordata; class Mammalia; order Primates; family Cercopithecidae; genus Papio; species Papio anubis. Next base: position 77,929 of record NW_022161922.1, read on the forward strand.
TTCCTTTGGGGTCAATTTCTATATGGAAGCCAGGCAGGTGGACACCCACATTAAGGTAGACTCAGATGGTGGGACCAGAGCCAGTAATTAGGATAATGCTAGGAGGTTAGAAGGATAACAACCATTTAAAAATTACATGTCTGTGCCCCGTCAGCTCTGGTCCACCTGCTGAATCACTGAGAGCCAGAGAGTTTTTTTGACACAAAATGTTGGGCTGGCTCTCGTTTGTTTAAATGAACAGATAGCAAGAATAGGCGAGGGATAAATTGGTGCAGCTAGCAAATAAATACTAACTTAGAGGAGGCTTTGCCAATTCATGCTAAATAAATGTTAGCTGTATTAAGATTTTTATTATTATCATGGTCACCAAGCTTGAGGAACATGGTGGCATTTGGCCTGGGAGAGAAATGACTTGCCTGCTTTGCATATTTAAATGGAACCACAGCAGTCGTCAGGGGGTGATGAGAATGCCTCTGGAAGAACAACATTCTGCAAAGGCCTCTCCCCTCCCCAAACCTGCAAGAGGAGCAGGGCTGCCCTGGCCAGATGCTGAAAGCAGGAGCCCTCTCCCAAGCAGGGGCTGAACTCAAGTCAGCTCCGCCTAAAGGACAGCAGAGAGAAAACTGGAAAATGCTCAGAACAATTCTTCTGTTGCTTGTTTGTTCTGTTTCATTCCCACAAGAAACTGTTATTCTTGCAAACTAGATACAAGAATTGCCCACAAGACCAACTGATAACCTTTTAAAAATCTAGGAAAATAAACCCACGCTGGAAACCCACCCAATCCTGAGGTCTCAGCTTGGGGTTTGATGACCCAGGATTCTGACTTAGCTTTTTTTTTCCTCCCTTTTCTTCCTCTCAAAGATAACAAGTAATGCAAAACGCCACATACATATTGGAAACACTTGTCATTTTTTTCCACTTACCCTCAGCGATATCAAGGACTATAATAAATAAGCCTGTCAGGAATTCTTGTCAGGAAACTAAACCACAGTTTTTAGTCTTGCCTATTCAACACATTGTTCAGAAATGTTTTGGTAACCTTTAAAGCCCTACTCCAGGAGAGAGCTTCCCATACCCTCCAATTCAATTCTTTCCTATTTTGAAGGTCATGGACACTTTGGGAGACGTGCTTATTTACATGGGTTTGAGTCATGCATCCAGGTCCTCCGTTGAGGAGGCAGGAAGGCACAATGCTTGTGAGGAAAAAGTGTTCCACAGAGCCACTAAACTGTGTGGTTCCAGCCCTCCTGAGAGGAAAGGAAAGCCTGAGGGGTGTTGCTGCCCACTAGGGACGGTTCACCAGTGTGTGGGGCTCAGCTCACAGCGCATGGGGGGGCGAGATGATCTCAAGTGATGGGCACAGGGGCCCAGCTCCATGGGAAGGCTGTGTACAACCATGAAGGAGGCAAGTTTGTCCCCAGTGCCCAAACCTGCCAGATATGGTCCTCTCATCTCATCCCTGTCTAAACCTGCTCATAGCTGGGACTCGAACATGTATTTGTATCATGTTCACGATAGCCAAAAGTGTCCCTCAATGGATGAAGGAATAAACAAAATGTGGCATGCATATATATGTATAATTGCATATATGCATAATTTCTGGTATACTCATTTTCTTTTAGTGAGTCTCAAGCTACCCTTCTTTCTTCTGATCAAAACTGAAATTTCACTGAATGGTCCCCTTGGCCACCTACCTAATGCTGACATGGCTAAAACCATGCTTTTGGTGCTCAGAGCTACACACACACAAACCACACACACACCATGCACACACACACCAGACACACACACAGCCCCATATATCCCCCACACCCCCACACACACACCACACATATCCCCACACACACACCCCACACATTCACCACACACACAATTGTTTTTATATATGTATATATACACAATTGCATATTATATATATTATTATATACTATGTAACATATTAACATATAAATTTTTTCAGCCTTAAAAATGAAGGAAATCCTGTCACATGCTACAACATGAAAGAACCTTTAAGACATGCTACATGAAACAAGCCTGTCACAAAAAGACAAATATTACAGAATTTCACTTATATATATGAGGCTCCACTTACATAAGATGCCGCTTGTATGAGGTGCCTAGAGTAGTCAAATTCACAGAGACAGAAAATAGAATGGTGGCAGCCAGGGGTGAGTGGGAGGGGGAATAAGTGTTAGTGTTACAAATGAATATGGAGTTTCACATGGGGAAGATGAAAAAGTTCTAGAGATAGATGATGCTGACAACAGTGTGAACGTGCTAAACGCCACAGAACTACGCACTTAAAAATTGTTAAAATGGTAAATTTTATGTTATGTATATTGTACCACCATAAATTTTTTTAAACCTGCTCATAAAAAGATTTGAAAAATTCATATACACTCAGGATATACGGCTGATAAGACTTAATATCTCTCTCATGCATTTTAGTAGGAGAGAAACCTTAAATCAAGGCTCCTTGTCCCAGTTTGTATAGTAGGGACTGCAAGGAAATGAAAAATAGAGAATCTCTTAATGACCATCCCTTTCTTTGATACGTATCTTGCTTTCCTCCCTCTACAGGAACAGAAATCATGAGAGATCAGGTATGTTCGTGCTAAAATACAGCGTTCCTTGCTTGGTTCTAACAGGCTATTTTCTCTTCCTTAACTTATGTTTGGTCACTGCTACTCTTCTTTCTTCTGATCAAAACTGAAATTGCCCTGAATAGTTCTTTTTGTTGCCCACCCAATTGTGAAATGGCTAAAACCATACTGCCAGTGCTCAGAGCTACAAAATTTTCAGTGTTACTGGGAACTGTTTTCCAAAAGGACAATTATATCTTCCTATTATTTAAAAAATATAGATTCAAACAGATAAGAAATATTTATGTAGGGATTATAGATAGAATTTTGAGAGGTAAAGGTGGTCTTTGAGGTTTTGTCTTAGTCCATTTTGTGTTGCTATAGCAGAATACCAAAGACTGGTGAGTTACAAACAATAGAAGTTTATTTGGCTCACTATTCTCAAGGCTGGGAAGTCCAAGAGCATGGCACCGACATCTCTTGAGGGCCTTCATGCCACATCATCGCATGGCAGAAGGCAGAAGGGCAAGAGAGGCCAAGAGCAAGCCAGCAAGGGAGGGCTAAACTTGCTTTCATAACAAACCCACTCCCATGATAACATTAATGCATTCATGAGGGCAGAGCCCTCAAGACTTAATTGCCTCTTAAATATCTCACTTCTCAACATTGTTGCTTTGGGGATTCCATTTTCAACACATGAGCTTTGAGGGGCACATTCAAACCATACCTGGGGGCCTTTCAGATTATTCCATCTAATATCCTCATTTTACAGATGTACAAAGTGAGCCAAAATGACTTCCACAGGATCAACCTTTAAATCCAGGCCTTGGGACTTAAGTCCAATGCCTTTTCTCCTCTGCCTCCTGGAGTAGAATTTTGGGAAAACTGCTATCCTACTGAATCCCCTGTATTACTTTACAGAAGTAAAACACAGTTGTTAATTGCACATGGCTCCAGAAAGCTTCATGAAGCGTCTTTTAATAGAGTACATTAGCCCATTAGTACCCACTAAACACATCATCACTCCGTTTACCAGATTAGCTTGAAGAAAGCAGGGTTTGAAGGGCAGGGGACCTGGGGCAAGAAGTAGATTTGAAATAAAAAGATGCTCGGGGCTGCAGTGAGGTTAGGGTGACGGTTTTCATAGTTTGGAAATCTGGCATTGAAAACCTGAATTTTACTTACTATTCTGTTTCTCAGCAACTCTATAACTTGGCTTAGTCAGTGCTCCTCTCACAGCTCAGTTTTCTTATCTGTAAAATACAGGGGTCCTGAGTAAGGAGGGAATAGTTGTCCTTGAGGGTAGTGGTTCTTGAACCTGGCATCAGAACCACTTTGGAGAACAGATTAAAAATGGCTGCCCCATTTCCTCTCTGAATATTCTGATTCAATTTGACTGCAGTAGGCCCAGAAATCTATATTTGTTGTTTGTCTTATTTTAAATGTAAATTATTTTAACTATTTTAAAATTGTTAACTGCATGCATTAGGTTAAAAATTCTAAAATAAATAAGTAAATAAAAGTATATGTATATTGGAAGATTTCCTTCCAATGCCTTATCCCTGTGTCTCAGTCCTCAGAAACAAATGTGATTATTGTTTCTTGGTATCTTTCCAAACATGTCACATACATGTTTAACATAAAGCACCAGTAGTTGTGCTACAGCTGGTCTCAAGACAGGCATTGGGGGGCCCTCTAGGGTCTCCTTATCTCAGAGATGGAGAGCTGAGGCTTTGGGTTTTGCGAAATGACAGCACATCATGTATGCAGTGTTCATAGTTCTGTGCTTGGCGTGTCCTAGAGGCCCAGCTTATGTTGCCTGTTGTCATCTTACTGAAGACTTGTGCCATTCTGGGACTGGAGGGCTCTGGCTCCATTCTTCCCCAGACCCTGTCTCTCTCCTCCTGCAGGGGGAAAGCAGAATTCTTTTTCTGGCATGGAACTGTGCCAGGAAGGGCTTCTGCCAAGCCCAGAGCCTGCCCGCAGAGGCTCAGGGTTGCTGGATGAATGGCTCTGGGGACCCCTAGGGTGTTGCCTCAGAAGGGGAACCTGTCAAGGTAAATGTGCCTCTCCGCTGGCCCCTCTGGGAAGATGCAAGCCCTGCTGTGTGTGTTGCCTCTTTCCTTACTCCCTCTGTCATTTGCACATCAAAAATTCAAACAAAAAGACAGTTTTCCAAAGTTGACTGATTTCATACCAGAAAGACTGCCCCATAAAAGGAGCTGGGGTTTCTAGAGAGTAAAGGCCCTTCATTCCTCACATTTGAGTCAGTAATGGCCATAAAGATCTTCTATTAATGGTCCCAACAACCCTTCATTTCCACATACTCCTAACCCTTAACTAATAAATAGCACAGTGAAGCTTCACCAGGGGTCTGGTTTTGGACAAATTATCTTTTCAACACTTGGATCAGTTTTCTTCATAGCTTGGTTGTTTCCTGTTTCTTAGCATCCAGTTGGCTTGCCTTGGAGCTGGACATGAGTACGGGCTTTGTGTGCAAGCATATGAAGAATTCCTGTGCATTTCTTAAAATTCAATGTTCTTCACTCTGGCGCTCCCACAGGGACAGCTCGATGTGGTGGGAGGGCTCTTGACTAGGAGTCCAGGCACCTGGGTTCTGGTCCCAGCTGTGTGCTGACTCCACGCCCTTGAACAAGAGATTTAAGCTTCGGAATTAGCTTCCTCTTCTCAACATCCTTTGCATTTGTGAAATTTCTTTGTTACATGGTTCCACTGAAAGTCCACCACTGCCCTGGTGAAAGATATGATTAATCCCTGTTTTGCTGATGGAAGCTGAGATTTGAGAGGCTATCAGAAGTGGCAGTACAGAAACTAGAATCTAGTCTTCTTCCAGACCTTGGGGTAGGGCATCCGTAGAGGTGACGAAGCCCCCAGTCTCCAGCCCCTGCCAAACCAGTTCTCACTGTCCACTCCTCTCCTCTTTCAACTCCAGCTTACCCATTTGGAATTATTCCCACTCTGCTCACTGGTGTCTGCATCCACACTTCCCCAGATCCCTTTTGTCATTCCTTCATTCATACTTTCAGCAAGGATAAATTGTCCTATGCTCAGTGTTGGGCATTGCACTACGTCGCAAGACTACCTAATGAACAGGAAGTACTGGTCCTTGGGAGCTCCCAGTATATGTGGGAGACATAGAAATAAATCGCTATAACATCATCCATAATATAATATCACCATAATATCATATGAAAAGTATAGGAAGAAGAAAACCTGCAATGGGAAGGGAGAAGAAGAAAGTGATACATTTTGATGGGGAGAAGGAGCTAGGGGGAATTTTAGAGGAACTTTTATAGAAACTCTGATATTTAAGTTTTTATAATGCCTCTCTGCTTCCAAAAAGTACATTTGAAGGATGAATGGAGGGGAAGTGGTCAGAAAATGAGAGCTTATTTATTATGTAGCCTACAATATATCAGGAACTTTTTATTTGCTCAGTGGCACACAGCTAGGTGCTTCAAATGCATGTTCAAAGCTCAGAATCTTACTTAACCCTGTACTGACTCCCTCTATGATGGTAGCTTCTAGAAAACAGTGTAGACAGAAGTAACAAAAGACAACAGAAAGTACATGGAATCCACTTCAAGGGGAAGATACCTATCCATCAACCAAGGTCGATCTGTGAGTGTGGATAAGAAAAGTAGTGAGGTACTTGCAAGGCCTTGAAGACTGATTCAGAAAGGGAGGGAAGGCGACTAGGAGTCTTTTCTGACAACAAATGGAAATGATGACTGTACTGCTCTCCTCTGAACCTCTGAATGGAATTTACAAGGAGGTGGCTGAGGCATAATATGGAAGAGAGGCTCTTGAAGATAATACCAGGATTTGCTTATTTGCTCTATGACCTTTAGACTGATTTCTAAAGTGACTTCTCTAATGTCGCAGGCGGGCCGGTGGACTGAAAGCTGCTCTGCTGGAATCCACAAGAAGCAGTCATGGAAAGGAAGAGGGAACCCATTACAGGGCAGGGTAGGTTTGCAGGATCTAGCCGCACAGCTCTGAACCCAGGATCAGGGTGGGGGAAGTACAGTGCTGGAAAGACATTGCCAAGGACCCTGAAGAAAACGGATCCTTCCACAGCTACTGCCATCAGGCAAGTAGAACTCCGCCTGCTAGAGACTGGACCTTTCATCTCATCAATTCCTAGCACCTCCATGTGCCTGGCTGTGATACAGCACTGTGAACAAGACTTGGCTCCTGTCTCCAAGCAGCTTGTGGCTTCATTTGTACTGACTGGGTTTGCTTGCATATTGCCACACCAAATGGCATTGATGGACTGTAGATGAGAACTTCCTGGTTGAATTAAAGAGTTTATATTCTTAGTCTATTATAACATGATCTGAGGTTTAAAACATAATCCTTACATTTGGTCAAGCGGGACATTTAGACTAGATAAAGGTCAAGAGTGGTAGTAAGACTGGGTCTGAAGTCAGACAGGCAGGCTTCAGATTCTGGCTCTGCCATTTATGTGGGACTTGGGGTAAGGTGCTTATTTTTTGCAACTCATTTTCGTCTGCTATAAAACTGAGAGGGAGAGTAATATGTGCTATGTTGACAATGTATTCTGACACCAAGAATATAGTATTCAGTTAATCAGTGGTATTTTTAAAAGTATGCACACAACAGATATGAGAAAATATTTGCAATGCATTAACAAATTATCAGGATCCAGAGTGTATAAAGAGCTTCTAGGAATTAAGAAGAAAAAGACAAGCCAAAAGAAAACTGGGCAAAGAATATGAAAAGGCAATTCAAAGAAAAATGAATATAAACAGCCAGTTAACATGAAAAAAGTTTCTTATCCTTGCTAGTAATCACAGCAGTGCAGATTCACAATTGTGAGATGCCACTAATACTTTTTAAATATACTTTCATAAAGCTCTATCATAGAATAAACTACATTTATTGACTCTTTTCCATGTACCAGGAAGAGGGAGAATGATTAGTTTCAAACATAACTGTTAAGTGAATAAGGCCTGTTGCAGAAAAATATATAAAGCATGATACCACGTAGGTTAAAAATGCATAGAAGGCCTGGCGTGGTGGCTCATGCCCGTAATCCCAGCACGTTGGGAGGCCGAGGCGGGCGGATCATGAGGTCAGGAGATCGAGACCATCCTGGCTAACACAGTGAAACCCCGTCTCTACTGAAAATACAAAAAATTAGCCGGGCATGGTGGCGGGCACCTGTAGTCCCAGCTACTCAGGAGGCTGAGGCAGGAGAATGCCGTGAACCCGGGAGGTGGAGCTTGCAGTGAGCTGAGATTGCGCTACTGCACTGCACTCTAGCCTGGGCGACAGAGTGAGACTCCCTCTCCAAAAAAAAAAAAAAAAAAAAGCATAGAAAGAGGGGGTGGCCAACATGGCTGACTAGCGTGCACAGCTCTCAGGAAGAGGAACAAAAGAGGGGAGTAAGTACAGCACCTTCAACCGAAACATCCAGGTGCACACATTGAGACTAATCAAGGAAAAAACTCGACCCATGGAGAATGGACAAAAGCAAGGCAGGATGACGGCCTACCCAGCAGCAACACAGAGCCAGGGGAATTTTCCCAGCCCAGGGAAGCAGTAAGTTAATGTGTGACCCCGGGAACCCTTGATTTTCCCATGGATCTTTGCAACCCTCAGGTCAGATCCCCCTCGTGAACCCACTCCCCCAGGGCCTTCAGTCTGACACACAGAGCTATGTGGAGTCTTGGGAGACCATCCACTCAGGCATGAACAGAGACCGAGGAGCCTTAGATACCTGAGCTTTCCCGGCTTCCCACCAAAAGTAGCTAGCTGCATCTCTGGCAATGTGGGAGGTTAGACCCGGGCATGTATCCCTAGGAAAGGGGCTGAGCAGCAGTAGTCTACAGGTCTCACTTCCACAGCACCTCACAGGGTAAGACCCACTGCCTTGGAATTCTAGCCTGCCATTTTGTACCTCCCTGAGACAGAGCTCTCAGGGGGAGAGATGGGCTACTACCTTTGCTCTTTGGGCAACTTAGCCATCTAGCCTTCAGGCTTTGGAGAATCCAAGCCAACTGAGGGCGGAAGCAGGCTACCAACACAGCACAGCTGCTCTATGAAAACAGGGCCAGACTGCTTTTATAAGCAGGTCCCCAATACCATTCCTCCTCACGGGACAAGACCTTCCAACCAGATCTCCAGCCACCTCCTATGGGTATGTTCAGGCCAGCAACATGTTCATACCTCCCTAGAATGGAGCCCCCAGAGGGAGGGGCAGGCCACCAACCCAAGGAAACTAAGAACCACAATAAAACAATACAGGAGCTGAAAGATGAAATAGCCGGTATAAAAAAGAACCTAACAGATCCGACAGAGCTGAATAACACAATATAATAATTCACAATGCAGTCACAAGTATTAACAACAGAATAAACCAAGCGGAAGAAACAATCTCAGAACTTGAAGACTGGCTCTCTGAAATAAGACATTCAGACAAAACTGAAAAAAAAGGATACAAAATGAACAAAATCTATGAGAAGTATGTGATTATGTAAAGAGGTCAAATCTATAAATCATTGGCATTACTGAAAGGGACGGGGAGAAAGCAAACAATTCAGAAAACACATTTCAGAATATTGTTCATGAAAACTTCCCTAACCTTGTGAGAGAGGCCAACAATCAAATTCAGGAAATACAGAGAACCCCTGCAAGATTCTACACAAGATCATCCCTAAGACACATAATCATCAGATTTTCCAAAGTCAAAAAGAAAAAATGTAAAAGGCAGCTAGAGAGAAAGGGCAGGTCACCTACAAAGGGAAGCCTATCAGGCTAACAGCGGACATCTAAGCAGAAATTCTACAAGGCAGAAGAGATTAGGGGCCTATATTCAACATTCTTAAAGAAAAACAATCTTCACCCAAGAATTTCATATCCAGCCAAACTAAGCTTCCTAAACAAAGGAGAAATAAGATCCTTTCAGATAAGTAAATGTTGAGGGAGTTTATTACCACCAGACCTGACTTACAAAAGATATTGAAAGGAGCACAAAGCATAGAAAGGAAAGAGTGCTGACAGCTAATACAAAAACACACTTAAGTACACAGACCAGTGACACTATAAAGCAACTACATAAAAAAGCCAGCAGAATACCAACTAACAACACAATGACAGGGCCAAACCCACACATACTAATATTAACCTTGAATATAAACAGACTAAATACCCCACCTAAAAGGCACAGAGTGGCAAACTGGATAAAAAAGCAGCACCCGATGGTATGCTGTCTTCAAGAAATCCATCTTACATGTAATGACACCCAGAGGCTCAAAATAAAGGACGGAAGAAAATCTACTAAGGAAATGGAAAACAGAAAAAGCACTGGTTGCAATCCCAATTGCAGACAAAACTGACTTTAAACCAAAAAGATCAAAAATGACAAAGAAGGGCATTACATAATAGTAAAGATTCAACAAGATGACCCAACTATCATAAATATACATGCACCTAACACAGGAACACCCAGATTTATAAAGCAAGTTCTTAGAGACCTACAAAGAGACATAGACTCTCACAAAATAATAGTGGGAGACTTCAGTACTCCTTTGACAGATAAGTGACAGGTCATTCAGGAGATCATTAGACAGATCATCAAGGCATGAAATTAACAAAGATATTCAATACCTGAACTCAACATTGGACCAAATGGATCTGACAGACATCTACAGAACTCTCCACCCCAAAACAACAGAGTATACATTCTTCTCATTGCCATATGGCACATACTCTAAAATTGACCACATAGTTGGACATGAAACAACTCTCAGCAAATGCAAAAAACCTGAAATTATACCAAACACACTCCTGGACGATGGTGCAATAGAAAACAGAAGTCAAGATTTAGAAAATCACTCAAAATCATGCAATTACATGGAAATTAAACAACATGTTCTTGAATGACTTTTAGATAAATAACGAAATTCAGGCAGAAATCTAGAAGTTCTTTGAAACTAATGAGAACAAAGATACAACATATCAGAATCTTTGGGAAACTACTAAGTCAGTGTTAAAAGGGAAATTCATCATACTAAATGCCCACATCAAAAAGTTAGAAAGATCACAGATTAACAACTTAACATTACAACTGAAAGAATTTGAGAAGCAAGAGCAATCAACTCCAAAGCTAGCAGAAGACAAGAAATAACCAAAACCAGAGCTGAATTAAAGGAAACCAGGACACGAAAAAAAAAAAAAAAAAAAAAAAATTCAAGTGACCAATAAATCCGAGAGTCAGTTCTTTGAAAAAATTAATAAGATAGATACACCATGATATAGTTTGGATTTATGTCCCCGGTCAAATCTCACACAGAATAGTAATCCCCAGTGTTGGAGGAGAGGTCTGGTGGGAGGTTATTGGATCATGGGGGCAGATTTCCCCCTTGTTGTTTTCATGATAATTAGTGAGTTCTCACATAATCTGGTTGTTTAAAAGTGTATTGCACCTCCCTCTTCACTCCCTTCCTCCTGCTCTGGCCATGTAGGACGTGCCTGCTTCCCCTTTAACATCTGCCATGACTGTAAGTTACCTGAATCTCCCCAGCAATGCTTCCTGTACAGCCTGCAAAACCATGAGCCAATGAAACCTCTTTTTTAAATAAATTACCCAGTCTCAGGTATTTCTTTATAACAGTGTGAGAACAGACGAATACAGACTGCTAGCTAGATTAATAAAGAAGAAAAGAGAGAGCAAAATAAACACAATTAGAAATGATGAAGGAAATGGTACAACTAACCCCACAGAAATAAAAATAACCATCAGAAACTATTATGACCACCTCTGTGCACAAACTAGAAAACCTAGAAGAGATGGACAAATTCCTGGACACATAGAAAACCTAGAAGAGATGGACAAATTCCTGGACACATATGCCCTCCCAAGACTGAAGGAGAACCAGGAAGAAATTGATTCCCTGAACAGACCAATAATGAGCTCTGAAATTGAATCAGTAATACATAGCCTATGAACCAAAAAAAGCCCAGGACGTGATGGATTCAGAAATGAATTCTACCAGATGTACAAAGAAGAACTTGTGTCATTCCTACTGAAACTATTCCAAAATGTTGAGGAGGAGGGACTCTTCCATAACTCATTCTATGAGAGCAGCATCATGCTAATACCAAAACCCGGCAAAGACACAACAGAAACAAACAAATAAAGGAAACTTCAGGCCAATATCCTTGATGACCATCTACATAAAAATCCTCAACAAAATACCTACAACCCGGATCCAGCAGCACATCAAAAAGCTAAGCAACCATGATCAAGTAGGCTTTGTCTCTGGGATGCAAGGTTGTTTTAACATATGCAAATCACTAAATGTAATTCATCACATAAACAGAACTAAAGGCAAAAACCACATGATTATCTCAATAGATGCAGAAAAAGCTTTTGATAAAATTCAACACCTCTTTGTATTAAAAACTCTCAATAAACTAGACATTGAAGGAACATATGTTAAAATATTAAGAACCATCTATGACAAACTCACAGCCATTATCATACTGAATGGGCAAAACCTGGAAGCATTTCCCTTGAACACTGGCACAAGACAGGGATGCCCTCTCTCAATCTACTCCTATTCAACATCGTATTGGAAGTCCTAGCCAGAGCAAGCAGGCAAGAGAAAGAAATAAAGGTATCCTAATAGGAAGACAGGAGATCAAACTATCTCTGTTTGCAGACAACATGATTCTATATCTAGAAGACCCCATAGTCTTGGCCTTTGCCTGATAAACAGTTTTGGCTGATAAATAAGATCCTTCAGCTGATAAACAACTTCAGCAAAGTTTCAGGATACAAAATCAGTGTACAAAAATCACTAACATTCCTATACACTAATAACAGCCAAGCCAAGAGCCAAATCAGGAAGGCAATCCCATTCACAACTGCCACAAAAAATAATAAAATACCTAGGCATACAGCTAACCAGGGATGTGAAAGATCTCTACAATAAGAATTGAAAAATCCTGCTCAAAGAAATCAGAGAAGACACAAACAAATGGAAAACATCTCATGCTCATGGATAGGAATAATCAATATTATTAAAATGGCCATATTGCCCAAAGCAATCCACAAATTCAATGTTATTCCTATTAAACTACCATTGACATTCTTCACAGAACTAGAAAAAGCTATTTTAAAATTCATATGGAACCAAAAAAGAGCCCAAATAGCCAAGGCAATGCTAGGCAAAAAGAACAAAGGTGGAGGTATCACATTACCCAGCTTAAAACTATAATACAGGGCTATAGTAACCAAACCAGCATGGTACTGGTAAAGAAAAAGGAAAAAAAAAAAAAAAAGGCAAGCAAACAGACCAATGGAACAGAATAAGAGAGCCCAAAAATAAGGCCACATACCTACAACCATCTGATCTTTGACAAAGCTGACAAAAACTAGCAATGGGGAAAAGACTCCCTAATTCAATAAATGGTGCTGGGATAACTGGCTAGCCATATGCAGAAGATTGAAGTTTCCTTATATCATATATAAAAATCAATTCAAGATAGATTAAAGACTTAAGTGTAAAACCCAAAACTATAAAAACCCTGGCAACAACCTAGAGAATACCATCTTGGACCCAGGAATGGGCAAAGATTTCATGACAAAGACACTAAAAGCAATCACAACAAAAGCAAAAATTGACAAAGTATCTTTATTTAAGAGCTTCTGTATAGAAAAATAAACTATCAACAGAGCAAACAGACAACCTACAAAATGGAAGAAGATATTTACAAACTATGCCTCTGACAAAGGTCTAATATCCAGCATCTATAAGGAACTTAAACAAATTTACAAGTAAAAAGCAAACAACTTCATAAAAGGAAGCAAAAAGCATGAACACTTTTCAAAGGAAGACATGCATGCAGCCAACACATAGGAAAAAAGCTCAGTATCACTGATCATTAGAGAAATGCAAATCAATTATAGCTTTAAGTCAGATAATGTGATGCCTCCAGCTTTATTCTGGAGATACCGCAATGAAATATCATTTCACACCAGTCAGAATGACTATTATTAAAAAGTCAAAAAATAACAGATGCTAGCAAGGTTGCAGAGAAAAGGAACACTTACACACTGTTGGTGGGAATGTAAATTAGTTCAAGCATTGTGGAAAGCAGTGTGGTGATTCCTCAAAGAGTTAAAAGCATTCAACCCTGAGTTAAATGCTCAAAGAGTTAAAACCATGTTAAATTCCTCAAAGAGTTAAAACCATTCAACCCTGCCATCCTATTACTGGGTTTATACTCAGAAAAATATAAATTATTCTACCATAAAGACACATGCATGTGCATGTTCACTGTGGCGCTATTCACAATAGCAAAGACACAGGATCAAATGCCCATCAATGACAGATTAGATAAAGAAACACCGTGGAATGCCATACAGGCACAAAAAAGAATGAGATAATGTCTTTTGTGGGAACATGGATGGAGCTCGAGGTTATTATCCTCTGCAAACTAATACAGGAACAGAAAATCAAATACCAAATGTTCTCACTTATAAGTGGGAGTTAAATGATGAGAACTTAGGAACACAAAGAAGGAAACAACAGACACTGGGGTCCACTAGAGGGTGGAGGATGGGAGGAGGAAGAGGAGCAGAAGAGATAACCATTGGGTACTAGGCTTAATACATGGGTGATGAAATAATCTGTGCAACAACCCCCCATGACATGCATTCACACCTCTGGAACAAACCGCCACATGTACTCCTGAACCAAAAATAAAACTTTAAAAAACAATGCCGCAAACATATGAGATATGTTTATGAAGTTCATGTGTTAGTGCAACTATATAAAGACTTGGAAGGATTCATACCAAATAGGTATCATATTAGCTTTATCCAGAAAACTTCAATTTCTTATAAGAATGTATTCCCAGATTAGTTTAAATGGGTAAGTGATAAAGAATATATTATAATTTATCTGAACATGGGGTGTGGTTAAAGGTTTCAGCTGTAAACTCAGACACCCTGGGTGTGAATACCATGGCTCCACCACTTATTCGCTGCATGAGCTTGCCCAAGTCATCTAACCTCTCTTTACCTTAGTTTCCTCGTCCTTAAAATGAACGTAATAGTAGTACTAACCAAGGGGAGTAGTTGTGAGGAGTCAATAGAAGTACACAACTTAGTGCCTCAGTAATGTAGGTTTTACTATCATTACCCTCCTTCCTCCCATAGATCAGCAAAAACCATCCCATACTGGAGTTGGAAAGGTTCACACTAAACCCATTGTCATTCTACTGATAAGGAAACTAAGGTCAGAGATTCAATGACTTGTCCAAGGGACACAGTTAGTAAGCTTTAGACTCCAAGTCCCGATTCTGTTTCCCAAGTCTTAATGCTGTAGTAGTAAAAAAATCAAGCTTTCCAATACATGAAAACATCCAGACGAGGCTTCCTTTCTGTAAAAACGTTAACAGTTCTTTCCTTACACACATCTCACCAGACTTCCTTAGGAGAAGTGCAACTGCTATAAAAGCCTTACTCATGGCCTGAATATTTCGCTTGAGGGCAGAGGGAAAAATCAGTTCTGGTCATGGTGACTGTCTTATTTCCAATCAATGCTCCAAGGAAATACATCACTAACAACTAACATTTGTATTTCAAAGCATTTTCACATATTATCTCATTCGGTCCCTAAAACTTGGTGAGGCAGGACTCATCATTATTCCCAAGCTACAGAGAAATAAACTGAGAATAAAAGAGTTTAAGTAGTTTGCCCAAAAGTTTTAGAGAAGATTTAGCTTTCTACTAATTTTTAAGTAGCAACTCTAAAATTTAAAAAATAAGCAACTTTTAAAAGTCTGAACTATTGTTTTTGTTGTTTTTTTTTTTTTTTGCAGAACTGGGATATAAGCAGGTTCAAACATGCTTTATGAGCATATATATATATGTATGGAAACCACACACATCTCAGATATTCTGTAATAGAACAATTTTCAGTCACTTTACCTTATTGACTTAACATGAATCCTGATGTTTGTTTCAGAAAAAACAGTTACTCTTCCCATGTAAAAATGTTTTCATTCAAAATATACTAAAAATGAAAAGTATCATGATGAAACTGATTATAATTTCCAACTTTTATAATTTTATACTAGTTTTGGGTGGCAAATAAATATAACTTGATAAACATAGCTACGTTTCATTTTAAGAAGAGTTTCATAAACTCATCCAAACAGAGAGCGAGCTATGTGAGGGGCCCCCTTCATGGGGTGCCCATCTGTAGATAGGTCCAGAAGTAGTTGGAGATGACATAGAAATATTAAAGAAAAATATTCCTCTCCATGGGAGTCGGTGCTCATTCCCTCTAGAAAGAGGTCTTTGGAAACAAAAATGCTCAGCTCTCAAACACTGAGTGTGTATCTGTATAAATGTGGTGGTTTATCACACTCCCTCCCATCAGACCCATGCCCATCTGCAAGTTTATGTGAATTAGAGGCAAGCCCTTAACTCTCTCTACCCAACAAAGGCAAATCAAAGGGGGTTGGCTAGAGTTGATAGGAGTGCCCAACCAGGCATAAGCTACTAGATATAAATGAGAAGAAGGGGCTCCAAAAACAAAGGAGAAGATTCCAAGTGGAAAGTCCCATGTCTTGAAGACAAAGTTCCTCCTTGAGCTTCCCCTGAAAAAATACCTTGGCCTGGGAAGTGGGTCATGTGGGAAAAGGGAACCTGAGGAGGAGGACTGTCCTGGCTGGAGAATATTTTAATCAACTTCTACTTTTGGCTACAGGTACAAGTGGTAAAGTGCAAAACGCAAACAAAACAAAGACATGCAAATGGCCTGTGTGCTTTGCTAGTGCAGCCCACCCAGAAGCGCCCTGCTCAGGAAGTTGCCAGGAAGGTGATGGGTGGAGCCTGGTCTCCCCAGCTCAGCCATCTTTCAGACTCCCCAGTGCCTCCTGGCAGAGTTTGGGTAATCAAATTTTCACAACAGTATCTGAGCATTTTTGCTATTGTGGTACAGGCCTATCATCTTTTAAATGCAGCTGGGAGAGTGCTCGTGGCCTATCTTCCTTTCACAACATCTGAGGATCCGTAGCAATGGTAAGCACACTCACCAGTATACAGGACTAACGTTCCACATCTCTCCTCTAACTTTGAAACTCTTTATTGATGAGGCCAGATGTCAGGAATACATTTTTGTATGCTAAAAAACATTTTTTTAAATCTCTACCATAAGAAATAACCTGGATAAATTTGTCCTCATAAGCAGCAAATGCCACCAACAAGAAAATTCATGCGTGTTCATGAAATGAATGTTTTGTGGGGCTGTTGGAGAACCCACATATTGTTGTCATGGCCCTCTCTCACCACTCCTATTCAACATAGTACTGGACGTTCTGGTCAGAGCAATCAGGCAAGAGAAATAAATAAATAGTATTCAAATAGAAAGAGAGGAAGTCAAATTGTCTCTGTTTGCAGATGACATGATTGTATATTTAAAAAACCCCATCATCTCAGCCCAAAATCTCCTTAAGCCAATAAGCAAATTCAGCAAAGTCTCAGGATACAAAAATCATTGTGCAAAAATCACAAGCATTCCTATACACCAATAATAGACAGAGAGCCAAGTCATGAGTGAACTCCCATTCACAACTGCTACAAAAAAAAAAAAAAAAACACCTTGGATTCCAACTTACAAGGGATGCGAAGGACCTCTTCAAGGGGAACTATGAACCACAGCTCAAGGAAATAAGAGAGGACACAAACCAATGGAAAAACATTCTATGCTCACGGAGAGGAAGAATAAATATTGTGAAAATGGCCATACTGCCCACAGTAATTTACAAATTTAATGCTATCCCCATCAAGCTACCATTGATTTTCTTCACATAATTAGAAAAAACTATTTTAAATTTCATATGGAACCAAAAAAGGGTCTGCATAGCCAAGACAACCCTAAGCAAAAAGAACAAAGCTGGAGGCATCACACTACCTGACTTCAAACTATACTACAAGGCTACAGTAACAAAAACGGCATGGTACTGCTACCAAAACAGATATATAGACCAACGGAACAGAACAGAGGCTCAGAAATAACACCACACTTCTACAATCATCTGATCTTTGACGAACCTGACAAAAACAAGAGATGGGGAAAGGATTCCCTATTTAATACATGATGTTGGGAAAACTGGCTAGCCATATCCAGAAAACTGAAATTAGACCCCTTCCTTACACCTTATACAAAAATTAACTCAAGATGGATTAAAGACTTAAATGTAAGACCTAAAACCATAAAAACCCTAGAACAAAACCTAGACAATACCATTCAGGACATAGACATGGGCAAAGACTTCATGACTAAAACACCAAAAGCAATGGCAACAAAAGCC
Source organism: Papio anubis (assembly GCF_008728515.1). Classification (NCBI taxonomy): domain Eukaryota; kingdom Metazoa; phylum Chordata; class Mammalia; order Primates; family Cercopithecidae; genus Papio; species Papio anubis. The sequence continues at coordinate 95,895 of NW_022161922.1, forward strand.
AAAATTGACAAATGTGATCTAATTAAACTAAAGCACTTCTGCACAGCAAAAGAAACTATCATCAGAGTTAATAGGCAACCTCCAGAATGGGAGAAAATTTTTGCAATCTATCCATCTGACAAAGGGCTGATATCCAATATCTACAAAGAACTTAAACAAATTTGTAAGTAAAAAACAACGCCATCAAAAAGTGGGTGAAGGATATGAACAGACAGTTCTCAAAAAAAGACATTTTTGCAGCCAATAAACATATGAATAAAAGGGTTCATCATCACTGGTCATTAGTGAAATGCAAATCAAAACCACAGTGAGATACCATTAATGCCAGTCAGAATGGTGATCATTAAAAAGTCAGGAAGCAACAGATGCTGGAGAAGATGTGGAGAAATAGGAATGCTTTTACAGTGTTGGTGGGAGTGTAAATTAGTTCAACCATTGTGAAAGACAGTGTGGTGATTTCTCAAGGATCTAGAACCAGAAATAACATTTGATCCAGTAATCCTATTACTGGATATATACCCAAAGAATAATAAATCATTCCACTACAAAGACACATACACACGTATGTTTATTGCAGCACTTTTCACAATATCAAAGACTTTGAACCAACCCAAATGCCCATCAATGATAGACTGGATAAAGAAAATGTGGCACATATACACCATGGAATACTATGCAGCCATAAAAAGGGATGAGTTCATGTCCTTTGCAGGCACATGGATGAAGCTGGAAACCCTTATTCTCAGCAAACTAACACAAGAACAGAAAACTAAAGGCCTCATGTTCTCACTCCTAAGTGGGAGTTGAACAATGATAACACATGGACACAGGGAGGGGAACATCACACACCAGGGCCTGTTGGGAGGTTGGGGGATAGGGAAGGGATAGCATTAGGAGAAATACCTAATATAGATGACGGGTTGATTGGTGCAGCAAACCACCATGGCACGTGTATACCTATGTAACAAACCTGCACGTTCTGCACATGTATCCCAGAAGTTAAAGTATAATAATAATAACCCTTTTCCCCATTTTTGAGGATGCAAGAATTTAATTATTTCAAATATTTCTTACAATTTAGTATATAACTGATGACAATGAAGTCCAAAATGCTTAATGATTCATATTAAAGAAAGCAATTTGCTGTCCAGTGGTCACCTGCTGCCTTGGACAGGAGCCATCTCCCCATAACTTGATACATTTCTGCTGGATCCAGCTTTCAAAATAAAAGAGTACAGCCATCACTGGATGTCCTAAGGTAACTGTACCACATTCACCTCAAGGAGCTTTCTCCCTTGGGAGTGACTTTATCCATCAGCCAGGCCTCCAACCTACAGCTCAGAGAACAGGCTGAGGTATCCAGTTTCTGCTGACCTTATGGAAAGGGGCCTTCAATTGAGATGCATCGGGCCAGTTCTGCACCAGATGAAGAGGACACTCTAGCTTGAAAGTCTCGGTACTCCCCACCCTAATCTGAGGAAAGCTTCAGGATTCGTGAGAGCAGAGCTTGATGAGGAGTGGTTTCACTTAGGCCATTCCACTTCTCTTGCCTGAGATAATAACTCCAGAGTAATCTGTGACAAATCACTTACATGTGAAGAGGCTGTTGAGTGCCCACAAAAGCCAAACTCTGGCTCTCTGATGGGTAAACACATTTTCATGTAGCCTGTGGCTTTCACCATAGAACACCAGCAGGCAAGGCATTGCCACACACATTCTGGGTCCCTGGACAGAGGTGCCACTTAAGGAATTACGAATGTGCTACCCTAAGTTATACCAGTGCAAGGTGATGGATAAGATGGAGGTGGGCCTCAAATCCATCTGTATATCAGAACCACTTGGGACTTTGCAAAAGTGCAGATTTCCAGTCTCTTCCCAGAGACACTAAATCAGAGTATGTATCTGGGCTGGGGTCTGCTAGCATTTTTTGAAAATCTATAAGCTGATTGCCCTACACTGTTCCTTGGGTTTGTATTTGGGAACCACCGACCAGCTAACTGTTTTAGGTATAGTAACTTCCCAGAAAATATATTGTTTTCATCTAGAACTCTAGATAAGCCTAATAAATATTTCTAAGAAGAGACTTTCTGTGGAAGTTATTAATTTTAACTTGGCTGAAGTTATTGCTGTCACTTTTAACCACATACGATTTAATCTTCATTTGTAATCAGACTAGTAAAAAACTAAGTTAAATATGTTTATATTTTTTAGTTATTGTATATGTTGGGTAACAGGGAAAATCAGAATAGAAAAATATATATATCTCAATGAATATTGGTCAACTGGAACAATTAACATATCTACAACATTTGTGGTCTCTACACCTAATACAGTGTATCTCCAGAATAGCTGTGGTTAACCCACTGAACTGGAGTAGGTTTTCTTGAAAAAACAATGGAAACATGCCTGTGCACACAATTTATATTGTTTCTTTTTGATGGAAAGAATAACTCCAAGTCTTGCTCCTTTGCGTAACAGGGTGTCGTCAACAATGTTCCAATTCTTTTTGTTCAGCCAATGAGAAGGACAGAGTAAGGGGGGTGTGGCGGCCCATTCCCCTGGATTAATGTGCTGGCAGAGATTTTGTTCGACCCTTGTGCTGAACCAAAATCTTTTCCAAGGTTCTTAAGGGTTCAGTCAAAGTGTTTGTTTGAATAAAAACTTCAACTAAAAAAATTAAAATAAAAACATTGTTTGCTTGTTTTAAGAGATTTTACATGCCACGCAGTTCCTCAGCTCAGGAAGAATGAGAAATAGCCACATCACATCATGAGGTGAAGAATATGGTTTCTGTGGTTGTTGGAAAATGCATGAAAAATTGTAGGAGGACACAGCCAGTGAACAGAACAAAGAAAAGAAGAGCCATCTTGTATAAAGCCCAATTCCAAATTTAGAGATTCACTCTTTCTTTCAGACAACCCCCATCAAGTGACTTCTATGCACTAGACACTAATACTAGAGATTTATAGATGACTAACACACATCTAAGAACCCTGAGGGAAAATGACAGATAATAAATAATTATAAGAGTACTGGAGAATTCAAATACAGTACACTCCTACAGTACAGAATATATGAGGATGGATGATTTGTGAGTTGGACTATTGTGGCACGCATAGGAGTTCACTAGGAAATAAAGGGAAAGACATCCTCTCGACCTCCCAAATATGAAAAGCACAGAGATGAGAGAGAAAATGTCCTGAGTGGAGAATGGCCAGTGGTTCAGTGTGGCTGAAATACAGAAATGTGAGAAGTAATTCACCTACAGTTGTAAATCTTAGCAGAGTCCAGGCCATGAAAGGTAGTTACACATGCTCAGAAATTAAATGTTCCTCTTCAAGGGGTAGGGTAGTCTTTGGGGAATAAGATTTCTGATGACAGGATGGAGGATGAGCTGGAAAATGATGAGACTGGAGGCCTCTTTGACAAAGACATCTATGACAAAGCCCAAGTGAATGGTGATGTGCAGCTGAACCAAGACAGCAGCAGAGGGGAAAGAGAGAAGTCAGATATGAGAACTACTTGCAGAATGCATTTGAAAGAATGAATTTGAGTGGATAAAGGTATCCAAACATCAAGCTAGGAGGTTAATAGGAAAAATTCTGACCCAAGAATTGCTATTTCAGCATCCTGTTTCTCCTTCTCTCTCCTTGCCACCATATGCCCTGATTTCCTCAGATCCTTTCCCTGTTCTCTTGTTGCTACTTCTTTTTACGTTTTATCCATTGAGACTTGAAATGTCACCACTGCCATTTAGGTGAGCCCCCATCACCATTACCCCATGAACTGCAAGAGCTGAGGCCATAAACAGAAGCTCGGGAGGCAGGAGGTGGGTCCCTGTTGTACAGCATTTCTCAGTCATAAGAATAACAGAAACACTTGCATATTGCTTTACAGTGTACACATTTTTTGTTTGTTTGTTTTTTACATCTGTGCTTCACTTTCCAACTTGTCTGTAGGAAAGACAAATTTTATTATTCCCATTTTCAGAGAAGAAGGAACTGAGGCTGGGTTCATAGCACACTCTCAGGCAAGCAGTGTCGAGTAGCCCATATACTTGCTGTCCCAATAATCCCTCCTTCTTCTTCTAGGACCTTAGGCTGTTACCCAGACACCTGAAGAGTCAATTTCCTTCTCTGAAAATGAGGACAATAAAAGTATCTGCCTCCTGGGATCATTGCACATGCTGAAAGAAATCATGCATATAAAGTGCTTAGCATAGACTTGATGAAGTCTCTATAAATGTTAGCCATTGCTTTTATAGGTCTTCTAGCTCCAGAGTCCCAGCTCATTCTACTGTATCACAGTGTTCCCTGCTCCTGGGAGCAGAGATACTTTTTTCAGAAAGCTGTAGTTTGCCTTACAGGCCACTGAATGGATTTCTGCCTGCTGACAAAAGAAAAAAAAATGCCACAAATGAAGCAGGAATATTTCACTAGCCTGGTGTGTCATTCAATAGCCACAACTTAGGCCCTGAAGTTATTTAAAATACAAAGTAGCCCGGGCACAGTGGCTCACGCCTGTAATCCCAGCACATTGAGAGGCCGAAGTGGGCAGATCACAATGTCAGGAGATCGAGACCATCCTTGGCTAACACGGTGAAACCTGTCTCGACTAAAAATACAAAAAATGAGCCAGGTGTGGTAGCACACACCTGTAGTCCCAGCTACTTGGGAGGCTAAGGCAGGAGAATTGCTTGAACCCGGGAGGCAGAGGTTGCAGTGAGCCAAGACCATGCCACTGCACTCCAGCCTGGGCAACTAAGCGAGACTCCATCTCAAAAAAAAAAAAAAAAAAATACAAAGATAGGTAGACAGTGTCAATGGAGAGATATGCTAATTTTTAAAGATCCACTCCCAGCCCCAATGGAACCTCCTATACTTGGACCAAGTGTAAGTCTGATAGGGTGAAATGTTGACATGGCCATGTGTCTTACAAGGACACCCACTACTGGGCTTGGGTGGAGTTTTTGGCTTGCATTTCCTGGCAGTTTCAAGTAGAAATTACAATCGGAAGTATCAGGATGTTTTTGAGATCCTGGCAATGCTGGGTATCTGCATTGGTAACAAAGGCAAGGAGCCAAGCAGTGTGTCCTCCAAGCAGCTACTCACTGGCTGGAAGACTTTCTCAAGAAAAACATATTTCCAGTTCCCACATCAGGATCTACTTCTACCTCCTGAGACTTTTCTACACACTTCTCTCCAGTGCTGATGCTCTATAATGAACAGTGTGAAGGTGGTGGGGAACGGGGAGGAGGGCAAGAGGATGGGCACGGTATTTGGGGGCATGATGGGGATAGATATCTTAGGGAAAACAAGTAAAGAAGAAAGGAAGAGGGCTTCCACTCTGCCTGGCTGGATGGAATAAATGTTTGAACAGCATTCTGTCCAGCTGGGGAAAGGCCAAGACTAATTTAACCTTTGGTCAAATGGTTGGGAGTTAGCTAGTTTCCTTTTTCCTCTTACATCACTCCCAGAGATTCAGACAAAAATAACACGGTCCCGATTACATGACATTATGGGCTCTGAAAATACACCAGGGAGGATAGTGTTGAAACCCCTCAGAGGCAAATTAATCCTAGCAAAGCAACAGCTGTAAGACTGATACAAACGGGAGAAACAACAGCATATTGGTTCCAGGTTTGCTTAAAAGTTTATTTTAATCCAAGCAATTTTTTAAAAAGGGTTAAAATCACTAATTGGGAGTGTTTCTGTTACTTGAAAAAGGAGCTTTATGAAATACTTATCAATCCTCTATATGCTGTTGTCCACTGGCATACTTTTGGATTTAATTTCCAAATTCTCTTTTATATCCTCATTGTTTAAAGCAGAAATAAACGCAATGTTGAGGAAGAGCTTGCCTCTGCTGAATCACAGCTTCCACACCAGGCCTGCATCGGGGAAGTGAAGGTGTGGGAGTTGCCTCTGTCCTGGGCTGCTTGCCCAAATCTGGCAGGCAGGAGCTGGGCACCTGCCCCTCCTCCCTGAGCTGATCCTGTCCAGAGTGGACACTTGAGTGTTTCCTGAAAGCACAGCCTGCAGCCCCTGGAGGACAATCTGCAGAACATCTATGCACCATTTACACTCAAAAGTCAAAATATTTCCTCTCCCCGGGACACAGCAGCCCCCTCCACACCCGCCCACTTTGCAATTGGGCATTACTTGGAGACCCAATATGAACCCTAGAATAGAAATCTCACAGCTGGAGCAGAACTTCACCAAAAGGAAGACACTTTTAGGACAAGAAGAAATTGATCATAATGGTTATAGGCATGGTCTCTGTACTTAGGCTGCCTGAATCCAAAGCCAGCTCAGCCCACTGCTGTTTGTGTGACCTTGGGCAACTGCCCCTCTGTGCCTCAGTACCCTCGCATGGGAAATAGAGATAAGAACAGCATCTACCCCGCAGGGTAGTTGGGAGGATGAATGATACTGTTTGGAAGGTACACAGCCTAACAAATAACAAGAACGAAACAATCAAGCTGCTCTCATTGTCAGAACCACAGTGGTATTGGAGGTCTTAGCAAACTTACTCGAGAAATTCAGTGGTGGCTAATGGCCTCAAGTAATCTTCGGGACTGGGCTAATTTCTAACTCTTCTATCATAAAGGTAGACTGTCAGGACAGCAGCTATGTAATCCATGAAGAGTCCCAATGCCCAGTCAGACGAGCAAATAGAAAAGATCCATGTTTTTCTCTTGGGAACAGAGAAAGTGGTTTGGGCTCTGCTTGGATAGGGGCTAGGGGTTAGTTGCTGGGAAAGAGGGAGCAAGGTCATTAACACATAGAAGGCAGATGAGCCATTTGAAGGGGATGTTGAAGCTTGGGAACCATGGCCTCCACGCATCCATCTATGCATTAAGTCATTCAACAGATCTCCATTTAATCTGTGCCTGGTGAGCACTGTGCTAAGGTCTATTTGCAGAATGAGTATTTGATAAAACTTATAGAATAGTAGCAGAGATACATTAAAATTTAATTACATGAATATTTAACTTAAAATTGTGTGGTTTTTATGGATTATTTTTAAAAATAGAGCATTATGATAGGAAATAATGGGGGGGGGGTCCACAGAAATGATCCCAGGGGACTGAGCAGCTGGAGGTTTGAACCTGTTCCTCATAGGGCCTCCTGGACAGATCAACAGCCTCATTTCACCGGCTCTGGTCCTTCTTGACTTTGGTCTTGTAAACTATCACCCCTTCTGCCTCGGCAACAACTACCCTCAACCCCACTTTCACCTTGGAAATAGGCATTAGATTAGCACACCACTTTTATTAACATCCTCTCCATGCAGAAACCCAGGCATGGGTAGGAGGTGGTTGTTTGTCCATTGCCACATGGCAGGTTGGGACTAGAACCAGGACTCCTGAGTCTGGGTTAGTTGTTTCTCCCCTACACCCTGTAACTCAGAGCTCATATGCTGACCCCTCTGGCTCTGACTTCTTTCCCAAGAAATAATGATGAGAGGCAAATGTCTCCTACACAAACATCTCCTAGAGAAAGTCATCTTGGGGCAGCTCTACTGTTAGGGGGAAACTTGGTCCTTTTTTGGAGACCCCTGATGTGTTCTGAGGTCCCTCCAGGATCCCATCACATAAAAATAACAACAACAGAATGAAATAAAATTAAACAAAGTGAAATAAGCCATTGCAGGGCATGCTGGAGATAACACCTTCAGAAGGATGACTGCTTGGCTCAGTTTGCTGTGGCTTGTATTCTGACTGGCCTGGCTTTCAGGTCACTCTATCAACGAAGGAACATATTTCTGGGTATTTCTGACTCATCTGTAGACCTTTTGCTAGCACAGCACATAACTAGTGGGACTTCAACACAGGTCTTTTGACTCCAAGCCCAGTGCTTTTCAAATCCAGCATGTTCAGTTAGTAACAAATTCTGTTTGGGATGCATTGAGGTTGCAGAAATTGTGAATGTTTCAAATGGTGATTTCCCATGGGTAGAAGCAGCAAGGCAGATGGTCACTAATTTATTCAACAAAGATACGCTGAATGCCAACAAATCAGGCCTTGTGGATTTCCTGGTGAACAAGAGAAATTCAAGCCCCACCCTCATGGACCTAATAATCATTCAGGAAATTCACATAATACATGCAGAACTACTCAGATAATGATTAATTACAAACAGTGCTGTATGCTGTGAGGGTTTATACAGGGAGTTCTGGCCTAGATAAGAGGGAAGGCATCATAGAACTCAGGATCTGTCCTTCCAAATCAGGGCTTATTTCAGTCCTACCCATCTCAGAGAACAGCACTGCCCCCTCCCCCTCATCCAAAGTAGAAGCCAATGACCAGAGAATCCTCACATCTGCTCATTCCTTTTTGCCAGCCTTCATCAGATCCCCTTAGCTTTGCTCCCAGGTATCTTTGGAATTTTGCACCTCTCTTCATGTTCACTGCCACTATCTCCACTAGCACGTCTTGAATGCACCACTGTAGTACCCGCTACGAGGTTGGCTGCCACCCACTTTGCACTCCACCATACACAATGCAGTGCAGTGATATTCTGAAAAGAAAACCTGGCTATGTCGTCCTTTACCCCTCACCCTCTACTCCCCTGCCCTTTGACATCCTCATCCTCATCCCATACTTAAAACCTCCATGTCTTCTCTTTACTTTCAGAATCAAAGCAAAAGTCTAGAGGATATCTACAAAATCCTGGGTATCCTGCCCTTTCCTCTCTCTGCAACTCATTCTGAACACAGCCGGCACTCGCTCTGCTCCAGCCACCCCAGCCCTCTTTCCAGCTGGAATACATGTTTTGTGACCCTTCCATGGGCTGTTCCTGTGCTTGGGATGCTCATGTGTGTCCCTGGTTGCCTAAAGCAGCTTTCCCAGACCTCCCTGACTAGGTCCAGTTCCTCCAGTTATGGTTCTTTATAGCACATGTACCTTGCATATTTGGAGCTTATCACAGCTGCATTCTTATATTTACCAACTTTATTGTCTGCTTCCCCTACCCCAGATGTAAGCTCCATAAGGACAGGGACATGTTTGTTTTGACTCATCTTTAATCCCCAACATCTGGCTCAGGGCCTGGTACACAGTAAGTAAGGAAACAAAGAGAAAGAAGGGAGAACTCCCTGATGAAGTTTGAGCTGAGAGGTGAAAGACAAGAGGCATTCAGTTAGACAGAGTCTGGGGAAGAAGGAATGTTCCAGTCTAAAGGAAAAGCATGCCCATGGAGAGAAGAATTGACATGAACATGAACCCTCTCTCACTTTATAGGGAGAAACAAGAGGCATCAGAGAAGAACTATATGGAGGGGCAGCGCCTTCCATCCTGAACAGGTCAGACAGATGGAGCTTCAGTGAATGTGGGGATGGGAGTCATGGGGATGGAAGTCAAGGTGAGGGGCTGTTTATAATGAACATGGTCAGAAAGTAGGAAAATACATATACATGGTATGCCATATATACAGCATATTTTATATAGCATTGAAAGGCCAGAGTTACTTCATAAGGTCAGGGTCATGTAAATTTTTTAAAGGCTTTCTTCATGAACTAGACTATGGTGTTCTCAGAAAAAGATTAAATTTTCACAGTGGCACGTTCCCCTAGGTAACCCAAGAGGAAACTAGTAACAGGTGACCCCCAGAGAACAGAGACAAAATTGCAGATGAAGCAACCATAGTTACTGGCTGTGAGACAGAGCTGCCCACTGCCCCTCTGAGAGGGAAGAAGCAGAGGAATAGACCATTAACATCTTTGAATGTCCAGGGAGGCACAGTGGGCAGAACCAGGGCTCTGGTTTGTGGTTAAGCAAGTGAGGGTCCTGAGGAGCGGGGGCTGGGCTTTGGATGTTGGGAGTTGAAAGAGGGGCCTCAAAGTGGTCACAAAGAAGCTTGGGGAGGGAGTAAGGGTTGGGGGGGTGGGGACCATCCACTCAAAGACCAATGTGAAACCTTACAGCCCGACCCTCACTTCAGCCCAAGGGGCAAGTTAGCCTGGTAAGTTAGAACTCCTTATTCTTCCATTGGGTACAGTTTGGGGATGTTCCCTTGAACCTTCAGGAAAACAACTGCTTACAACTAATTTGCACGCAGCATGTGAACTGTGTGTGGGAAGCAGACATGGTGGTCAGGAGGTATTGGAGCTACTAGATTTCCGAGGACCCCCGATTCCCCAGTATAATCACCTTGGGTTACATCCCGCAATTATTATGGAGGGTGAAGACTGCAGACCAGCAGAGGACCCCGGAAGCTGAGCAGACTATATGGCCCCTTCCTTTGATATTTCCCTTTCCTCAGCAGGTTCTAAGGGAGAATCGTTGTGCCACAGAAAGGAGGGACCTGTTACAGGTTACAGGTGCTAAGGCCATGTAGCAGAAGGGAATTTTGTGTTCGTAAGATAGAAAGAGATGATCAGATGGCTCAGACAGAGTAAGTGGGGGAATTGCAGGGTGGGGCTCCAGAGGCTGTGGAGATCAATCAGGTGGCTGTTTTCATCCTTGCTCAATCCACTGGACTCCATTCAAGGGTAATGAGAAGCCATCAGCAGGCTCTAAGCAGTCAAAGCCACAATCTCATCTGCATTTTCAGAGCATCTAAGCTCTGAGTGAAGAATGGATTGTAGGAAGCACAGAGAGGCCAACAGCAAGTTGCTGCTATACCCAGGAGAGAAGAGATGATGCCTGAGCTGGGAGATGGCAGAGGACGTGGAGAGAGAAAGTGGCTTCCTCTTCCATCGCTCAGCAGTGATAAATCGTCGTGGCAGCTGGGAGGAGTAGGTTTCTGACTTGCACAAACTGGATAGTGGGTGGCGCCATTGTCTGGGCTCTGGGATACTGGAGGAGGATCAGATACAAGGTGAAGGGGAGCTGTCAGGTCCCATATTCTTTGGTGGAAACTATTTATGTGGCTATTCCTCACCACAAGCACCTTCCTGGTGGCAGCAGTCCCCATTGATCTTAGTGACTCCCCTCCTCTGCACAGCCTGGTGTGGAATTGGGTGCCCATGGGACTCACGGCTGCTCCTTTGCTTGTGAAAGGTTTGGTCTCATTTTCTCCTCGGCAGGCTCTCTGAACTGGTATGTTTGGGAATGTGGCATAACGGCCCTTCCTCGTCCCTCTTGTGTTTATCTTTGCCTATGGATCACCCTCCCCAACAGGATGGTGACCACATCGGTTTCAGCAAAATAAATTTGCCAAGTACCTGGCTTGGGGTTCAGGGCTGGGCTTAGTTCTCTACCATTGCTCAAAAGCCAATAGAAGACTGAGTCTTCCCCTTCCTTAAAAGGTTTAGATCTCTGTGACCTCAGGTACATTCTGGGGATGGGCCTTCTGGTTAGTATGATAAAGAATAGGATGAATAGTTAAGGACACTATATTAAAATTATCTAACGAATGCCAAACAAGAACCAGCTTACTTTGTTGTGGTTTTTTGTTGTTTTGTTGTTGTTTTGAGATGGAGACTTGCTCTGTCACCAGGCTGGAGTGCAGTAGCGCGATCTTGGCTCACTGTCAGCTCCGCCTCCTGGGTTTAAGCGATTTTCCTGCCTGAGCTTCCCGAGTAGCTGGGACTACAGGCCTGTGCCACCATGCCCAGCTACTTTTTGTACTTTTAGTAGAGATGGGGTTTCACCACATTAGCCAGGATGGTCTCGATCTCTTGACCTAGTGATCTGCCCGCCTCAGTCTCCCAAAGTGCTGGGATTACAGGTGTGAGCCACCGCGCCCGACCTGTTGTACTTTTTTGACCCAGAGACTGAGCACTTTGTCTTTTGCTGTTTCACATTTCCACACACAGGTTGCACCTTCTCTCCGAGGCCTCCCCATTCTACTTTAGCAGCTTCATCTATATGCCTGTCCTTCATCTTTCCTTGGCATCTTTTGGGTTTCAGGTCTCAGTGGCCGCCTCCCTGACTTCCAGATCCATCCTCCCCTCCTCCAGCCCTCCCCTCCCAGCCCCCTCCCCTCCCCTCCACACTTTCCTTCTCTCCTGTCACCATTTGTTCTCTATCACCCTCCTTTCTGGCTGGCTGATGCTGGAAACATTTCAGGAATTTTTAATTGAAAATACCATGAGAACTGTTATCACCTCAGTTTCACCAGGGAGAGAACCCGCAGCTCAGGGATGATGACGGGTCACTCCCAGGGCTGGGGGAGTTTAATATCTCACCCAGGTTAACCGGGCAGCTGGGCTGCACGAACCTGGGCCCTCAGTGGAATGTGAGAATGAGGTACAGTGTGACGGGAAAGAGGGTGTGTTGAACAACCAAAAATTCCTATACAGGCTGAGTGAGTGGGAGAGAAGTCCAGGAAGAGGAATCCATTAAAAAGAATAAACAAAGAATTCTACCACCACCCCCCCTCTAACTGCCCACCACAGAAATGACTATGAGGGGAAACAGGTGCCACGTGAAACTGGAACAAGGCTCTGGGGGCTCTGTCCTCCCTGCCTGGAGTCGTCGCTGCCCTCCCTCTGTTCTCGCAGCTGTCCCAGCCCCTGACTCTGTGCAGCCTGGGTCAGATGAGCTCACCCTCCTTTGATCTCCTCCCCTGTGAGGTCACCAGCTCCCCCGCCACCACCCCAGGTCCCAGATCAACCTTCACATCTGCCAGGATCACAAAAACAAGGAGGCCAAGGCTGAGGAAGGCAACAGTGGCCACGGCAGGGAATGGGCTGGCCCAGTTCTTATATAACTCTATGCCAGAATCAAAGAACCCTGTTGCAACCCCTGTGGAACAGGGCAGGCCAGCAGGGATGCTGGGACAGCAGGGAGAGCTGGTGATGCTGTGGTTCTTCCCTCCTCACTGGCATCCTCAATTAGAGCCGAGGGCTATGGCTCGAGAATCCTAGATTACCAGAACTGGAAGGAGCTTTGGCGCGAACTCTCCTTTTCCTGCGGTCTAAGCAGGGAGCAGTTGGGACAGGGGCAGGCAGCCCTCCAGCCCCTTCAGCCAGGGTAGCTCCATCGTGCTGACACTTTGAGGCGGAAGGTTGGCAAGATGTTGAGACAGGATTCCACTACAGAAAGAACAGGACTGAGGTTTTGACTCAAGGATCCAGGACCGGGGTGGCTATCTATGCACTTGGGCAGAGGGTTTGCAGAGTGAGCAGGCATAATACAACAGTAACTGTGTAGCCAGCCTTGAGGACAACAACCTCAGCCTGGGGAGTCTCTGCTGTGACTGAAGATCCTAGAGGGAGAACAAGGCCACAGCCTGGGCAAGGCCCAGTGGGAGGGAATTGCCCACCTCCAGCCTCCCACCACGGACTCTGAGTTGCAGTGACTTGAGGTAGGAATGAAGACCCAGGGGCAGTGCTTGCAGGTTTGAAGCTGGGACAGGTCTAGAGCTGTCAGTATCACTTCTGATGAAGCGTTGGTGAGCTTTCCTCTGGGCAGGGATCAGGAGCTTGCCTATCAGATCATGGATAAAATCTTTTTTTTTTTTTTTTGGGATCAAAGGCGGGATGGTGCCAGTACCGGAGATCAGGAGATCCGCCTTGGACGGAACCGCG
>NW_022161922.1:112093-163645 GCF_008728515.1 Papio anubis
ATCAGCGCCAGGAGATCGGGCGGAATCCGGCGCGATCGTTCATGCATTTGCTGGCTCCACACGCAGAGCTGAAAGCTAAATTCTGAGCTCTGGTGGCGGTGTTTTCATCTGATAGCATTTTCTAAAAGGATAAAACAGAAAGAAATAGAAAGCGAGGAAAGAAGACATAAGGCTGAAAGGGTGCTGTGAAAGAAGATGTCAGGAAAGGCCAAACATTTGGGAAGGGAGATGGCAGGACCGGGGGTGTTGGTGAAGACACTGCCAGCGTGTGACTGGAAAGGGTGAGCGGCTCCTCCCAGGGCTGGGGCCAACCCAGGGCAGCCCTCACCTCCCTCTCCCCCAGTCAGTCCTCGCCCGACCCAAGCATAAGCAACTCTGCTAGCACATGGTGTTTTCTTTCTCCTGGAATAAAATATCATCACCTGATCTTAGCTAAGTAACTGTGAACTTGTAAAAGTCTGTTTGTTGTTCCCCCGAGACCCATTCAAGTAGTTTTTCAGATGAATTTGTTCATGCAAACACTTTGCAATGTTTCTCTAATTGTTTCTCACAACTCCCTTACACAATCCTGCCACAGGTGAGTAAACGAAGGCTCATAAAAGGAGTGACATGAGTGGCAGAAACCTCCGCTGGTCCTTCCTTCCAACCTTGAACATTGCGGGCATTTTCCAAATCTAGAATGCTTGCAGAACTCACACAACTGGATGTTTCCAGCTCAACCCAGATCGTCAAACCCAGGTGTCTATTTGGTTTGGCCAGGAAACAGCATCCTGTTGATAACCATTAAGTACTTTCACAGCTTGTTCGGAGCTAGTACATTTCAGTTCAGAAAACTAGGAGTTCAGGAGACTGAGTGAGGCCAAGAGTTCTAAGGAGTCTAGAGTATTTTGAGAAATACATTTGGGATTTAGTTTTCATTCTGCTAACTAATATGTTGTTCTAGCTCCTTCTCTGTCTCCCCTGAGGTTTGGTCCTGCACAAGTATACAGGGTGTGTTAATTATTTAATTACTCAACTAATATTAATAACATTTAACATTATATAGTATAAAACATTATTATATGTAACGCAATATCTTATATAAGCATAATATATCTCTTATAACATGTAATTATAAATATATTAATAAATATGTAAATAAATACAAATGTCATTAATAACCCTCTTATTCCTGAAGAATCATCTCAAAAATAGCGAAGTAACCAGATGCGTTTAGCTGGCTCTTACTGTAGGTCAAAGCTAAATTCTGAGTTCTTGTGGGGTATTTTCATCTGATAATTTTCTGAACGGAGATAAAAACACAAAATGAAAACCCAGGAAGAAGACAAAGCTGAAAGGGTGCTGTGGAAGATGATATCAGGAAAAGCCAAAATCTGGGAAGGGAGATGATTAAATAGTCCTTATAATAAATATTAAGCAAATATCTAGCACTATGTGCAAAGTAGGGTTCCCGGTGCTGCAGATATGTGTTGGGGTGCAGAGTTGCCAAGCTGAATGGGAGCCTCTAAGATGGGTATCGGCTGAGGGTCAAAGGCAGGAGGAAAGCATGCAGCCACCACTGCCCCGTTTTGACGATTGAGCTGGAACTGCCCCAGGGAGACTGCTTCCAAGGCCTATGCCACCAGTGTGATGATGTGAAGGACTCTTGTGGATAAATGGTGAAAATTTTTTAGAGTTCTGGCCAGAAGGACACTTCCTTTCCTCACCTCCACCCGCTCCCTGCCCATTTCTACCCTGTAACAGATTATGATCCTTTTCCTTTTGGACACAGTCTTAACTACGGTGACTTTCAACCAAGTGCTGGAGCAGGGACAGAGAAGGAAAAACACTGCTGCTGAGAAGCAGGTGGATTAGAAAGGAGGCCACTTGCTTCTAAGGGATGAACTATCCCAGGCCAAGGGAGGATGTCAGTGAGCAAAGACTCAGGAATTTCTCAAGGTACGAAGTTAGGATCAGCCTAGGCTGGGGGCTAAGCTGAGGAGGATGGTTCAAGGAGCTGAGAAGGGAACATACTCACAATAGAATGGAAGACGGCTGCCCTGGAAACCAAGGGGCTCTGGGCGCATCCTATGTCTGCTTCTAACTAGCTGTATAATGTAGGAACAGTCATTTTTCCCTGGCCTCGTCTTCCTTGGTGAAATGTAAAACTTTATTCTTTGGACTGGGCTCCTTCCTACTCTAAATTCTGAGATCCTTTTTAGATCCTAGCAAGAAAAGATAACAATGTCTGGGCTTAGGAAGGAGGAGAGACACACTGCAAAACTCTGGCTCAACAACAGATTTGGGTAACAGAGAGCGAGCTGATTTGGAAGCAAGAGAAATGGGTTCCAGCCCCACCATGGCCCTGTACTCAGTCTGAACTTGGGCAAATCAACTTCCCTCTTTGAGTCTCTGTTTACTTATCTGAAAAATTAGAATAGTGAGCTCCAAACATTTTGCAGCTATTTTCAACAGTTTTTTAAAGCAATTTTTTTTTTTTTTTTTTTTTTTTTTTTACTAATTACCCATATATGACAGAAAAAAATAGAACTTTCCTGGTTGAAGTGATGGGGAAGGTTCGGGAATCCTCTCCACCAATAGTGCTGCCTCAACCCAAAGACAACAGCCAAGGTACCTTCAAGCAGTTTGGAAACACAGACAGAACCTGAGTCTAGCCCTGTGACTTTGGTGAGTCATTCCACTTTTCCTGGGTCTCCCTTCCTTCATCTAACACAGGGATAAGAATTCCTGTTCTAATGAGCGCCTGGTGACTACAGTGAAAATGAGACAAGGTATGTGAAAGGGTTTTTCAAACTCTCCAGTGCTGTATAAATGTACACAGTCAATTCAGGCCTGTTTTCAATCCCTTAATCATTTCTGCTGGTCTAGAAACCAAGTCCACTCAAGAACAGCCCCAAAGTACATGGCTATGAAATGAAAAAGGTGAAAAATACAAGCAATACATATCATTTCTTTGTCCATTCTGCTCCAGCCCAAAGCATGGTATAAGGCAGATAGCCCCAGAAACCAGAGGCAGCACCCATCAGATCGGTACATGAGGCCTAGAGCAGCCATGGTTAGGGCTACACAAACACAGAAAATGGGGCTCTCTTGCCCACAAACTTACCCACGCAGGGGTCAATGAATAGTTCAGATAAAAGAGACCCTCCTGCAGGAGGAAAAGGCTTATCTGGGCTGGGGCAAGGGAGTAAACCTTCCAAAAAGAAGTCAGGTAGCTGGCCGGGTGTGGTGGCTCATGCCTGTAATCCCAGCACTTTGGGAGGCCGAGGCAGGTGGATCACTTGAGGTCGGGAGTTCAAGCCCCATCTCTACAAAAGTTAGATGGGTGTGGTGGGCACCTGTAATTCCAGCTACTTGGGAGGCTGAGGCAGGAAAATCACTTGAACCCAGGAGGCAGAGGTTGCAGTGAGTTGAAATTGCACCATTGGACTCCAGTCTGGGTGACAAGAGTGAAATTCTGTCTCAAAAAAAAAGATAAAAAATAAAAAAATAAAAAGTAAGGTAGCTGTGTCTCGCTTTAAAATATTTCCAAGTTCCTTTGATGAGCACTTCTGTTTGGCATTCCTGTGTCCCCTGACTCGTATACCCCAGTTGGTTACCCAGATGACTACTAGCAGCTCTGCACTGGAAACAGTTTCCAGAAGAAGAGATGAGATTCCCTAGGGTCTGCCTCCTTGCCTTCCTACCCGGACTCCCTCATTTGCCTTCCTGGTCTTTACCCACTGTGTTCCTTGTGCTGCCCCTCACTCATCATGTGTATTGGTTATGACTGAGCTCAAGCTTGTAGGGCTCCCAGAATGGGAGGAGGTGGGTTTGGCTTAGCCTGCTCTTTGCTGCCCTCACTCTTTTACTCCCTTTGCTTCAAACAGGCTCCTGCTGGCTTTAATTAAGCCTGTGGAGCCTCCCCCAGGGCGGGCCCTCATGAAATGAGGTGACCCAACTCACCAGGGCTGCTCCCCAGAGGCCCCTCAGCTCCAGGCTTATCACAACAATTTCTGCTTCACATTTTCCACAGAACATTGTAACCTGAACAGGAAAACATTGTCTGCAAGTGCAGGAGCCAGCCAGGGCACTGGGTCTCAAACAAGAAGGCTCCAGATGCTCTTGTGGCCCACAGGGCTCAGCTGTTGGAGAGATTGCCAGTGAGGAACTTAGCTTTTCAATACCAAGGAAAATGGTTCCTGGGCAGAGTCATAAAAAGCCAAGTCCCACAGTCAGCAGAGCTTTGCAACTGGGCCACTACTTTTTCACGGCTCTTTAAGAATGAATCCATGAAGTCCAGGTATATGGCAGTCCCAATCACCTACTCAGTGAAGCCTCTACTTTCAAATCAGGAATTTAAGACCCTCAACAGTTTTCTTCCCTCTTCTGTTCCAGAGTTTTAACCTAAAACTCTTGTGGAGATTCTCAGGTTCTGCAAAAGGAAGCAACTGGGGAGTGCAGTTTAGTGGTTGTATCAATCAGAACAGGATATATTATGCTGTAGTAACAAATAGCCCCACAGTCTAAGTGGCTTAACATGCAAGAGTTTATGTCCCAAACGTGCTCTTTTTCCCATATGGGTTGGTGGGGCCACAGTTTTATATAGATATTCAGGAACTCAGGCTGACAGAAGCTCTACTCTTTTGTGATAGGATCATATGGAATATACACAGTCTCTTTAGCCATCATAACGGGGAAAGACTGGGGGATTGGCAATGTGAATGCCACTGCCTCTGCCATGGTACTTAAGAAAACAAACACTGGAGTCAGAACAATTTCACCACTCAATAATTGTGGACCTTGGTCCACTGAACCTCTCATTTTTTTTTCCATTTTAAAAATAAGGTATAATATACATACCTTAACCCTCTTTAGTGCACAGTTTTGTGAGTTTTGACAAATACATACAGTTGTATAACTACCATTACAATTC
The DNA here is from genome assembly GCF_008728515.1 of Papio anubis. Lineage (NCBI taxonomy): Eukaryota > Metazoa > Chordata > Mammalia > Primates > Cercopithecidae > Papio > Papio anubis. Next base: position 117,009 of record NW_022161922.1, read on the forward strand.
AGATATAAAGATTCTACATCCTCAATGATTTTTCATGCCCTATGGTAATGGACTTCTCCCGACTCCTCAGCTCCCGGCAACCACTGATTTGTTTCCTGTTCTTAAACCACTGATCTATTTCCATAAATGGAATCATATAATATATATCATTTAAGTCTGGCTCAGCATAATACACCTGAGATCCATCCGTTTTGTTGTATTAGTAGTATATTCCTTTGACTGGCTCAGGAAGTCGTGTTCCTTTGCATGGATGTACCACAATTTGCCTACTCATTCATCACTTGAAGGAAATTAGGTTTCAGTTTTGGGCAATTAACTATAAAGCTGTTATAAACATTTGTGTACAGGCTATTGTCTGTATCATTTCACTTGGGTAAATATCCATGAGAAATATTTCTGGGTAGCCTAAGTATACATTTAACATTTTAAGAAATTGCCAAACTGTCTTCCAAAGTGGCTGAACCATTTTACATTTCTATGAGAAACGTATGAGAATTTCAGTTACTTGGCATCTTTGCCAGAAGTAGTTTTTGTCATTGCTGTTAGCCTCTCTAATAGTGGGTAAGTGTATCACACCATGGTTTTAACTTCCATTTCCCAAATGATTTATGATGTTAAGCATCTTTTTATGTACTTATTGCTACTTGTATGTCTGGTAGGTAAAATATCTGTCAAATCTTTCCCCCAACTTTTAAATTATTTTTTAATTATTAACTTTTGTGAGTTCTTTGTGTGGATTTAAGTCCTTTAATCAGACATATGACTTGCAAATATTTTCTACCAATTCATAACTTGACACAATCTTCTGACAGTGTCTTTCAAGAGCAAAAGTTTTTGATTTTGATTAAGTCCAATCTATCATTTTTTCTTAGCTGGATCATGTTTCTCAGCGTTTTATCTAGAAAATTCAAGTTAGCAAAGATTTTCTCTGAATTTTTCTTATAAAAGTTTTATAGTTTTAGCTGTTACATTGTCCATTATCAATTGTGAGTTAATTTTTATGTCACAATATATGGATCTAGTTTCATTTTTTTCATATGGTTATCAGTTTGTACAGTACCATTTATTTGAAATATTAAATTGCCTTTTCCCCTTTAAATTGCCTTTGCACCCTTATAAAACCAATTTATGTAAATATATGGGTCTATTTTGTTTTACTGGTCTGTTCTTCCATCAAAATCATACTATCTTGACTATTATAGCTTTATGAAATGTCTTGAAATCAGTTTAAAATGAACATTCAACTTTATTTCTCTTTAAAAAAAATTGTTTTGGCAATCCTTGTTCATTTGCCTTTCCATAAAAAACTATTGAATAAACTTATTTCCACACACACAAAAAATTACTGATATAGATTTTGATGCAAATTACATTAGCCTATAGGTCTGTCTGGAGTAAATGAACATCTTAACAACAGCGAGTTTTCTAATCCCTGAACGTGGTATCTCTCTCCATTTATTTGGGCAGTCTTTGATTTCTTTTGTCAGCATTTTGTAGTTTTTTGTGTATTTTTTAGCTTTTTGCATGCTTGCACATACAGATATTACACATATTTTGTAAGATTTACATTTTTTTTTATTATTGTACTTCAAGTTCTGGGGTACATGTGTACAACGTGCAGGTTTGTTACATATGTATACATGTGCCATGTTGGTGTGCTGCACCCATTAACGTCATTTACATTAGGTATCCAGAACCTACAAAGAACTCAATCAAATTTACAAGAAAAAAACTACATATATGTATTTTACATATTTTAGTGATATTACAAACTCACTTATTAGTCTCCTGGTTTTTAAAAGTGTCTGTAGCATCTTCTAAACAAATTATTGTATTTTCTGAAAATAGTTTTCTATCTGTTTAACTTCTTATATTATTGCACCTTCAGTAGAATCTGAATATGAGTGTTCAAAGCAGACATACCTACTTAATTTTTAACAAGCATTCAGTCTTTCACCCTTAAAGTCAGATGGTAGCTATTGGTTTTTCCATAGATGGCTTTTATTAGGAGGAGAAAAGTACTTTCTATTCCTAGTTTATTGGTAGTTCTTATAATAAATTATGTATTTGTCAATTTTCTGTGTCTATGGAGATGATTATATAGTCTTTATTTTTCACCCTGTTAATAATTACATTGATTTTTTGGATTACCTTGCATTCCTGAAATAAACTTCAGTTTTAAAATATTAAGGTTTTTACATCCATGTTAATGAGAGTATTGGTCTGTAGTTTTGTAACGTCTTTTTTTTAGTTTTCATATCAGCATAATCTTGGTCTCATAGATTGAATTAGAAAACGCTCCCTCCTCTTCAATTTTCTCAAAAAAAATTTATATAGAATTTGTACTAGTTTTTTCATGTTTAGTGGAATGCCACAGTAAATCCATCTGGGCTTTGAGGTGTTTTTGTGGTAGGAAGGTTTAGAACTACAAATTCCATTTCTTTGACATATGTAGATTTTCAAGTTTTCTATTTCTTCTTGAGTAAGCTTTGGTTATAGTGTTCTTCAAGGAATTTGTCCATTTTATCAAAGCTGTCAAATATATTGGTATAATTTTGTTCAAAAAATTTTATTATTGTTTAATGTCATTGAACCTTGACGCTATCATGCCATATTTATTCCCGGCAATCTTAATTTGTGTTAACATTATTTTCTTTTAATTAGTCTGGGTAAAGGTTTGTTACTTTTATTGATCTTCTCAAAGAACCAACTTCCGTTTCATCGGTTTCCTCTTTTTTTTCTCTTTTCTATTTCATTGATTTCTACTCTTATCTTTATTATTGTTTGCTCTTTTTTTCCCTGGTTTTCTACTATAGAAGCTGAGGTCATTTATTTGAGGTATTTTTTTTCTAATATATGAATAATAGCTTATAATATTAGCATACAAATATCCCTCTAAGCACTGATTTAGCTACATCCCACGAATTTTGATATGCTGTGTTTTCATTTTCATACAGTTGAAATGCTAATTTCTCTTTTAATTTCTTCTTTCATCTATGGACCCATGTATTATTCAGAAGCATGTTATTTATAGTTTCCAAATATTTAGGGATTTTTTTCAGCTATTTGTTATTTCTGATTAGTTTCACTGGAATCAGAGAACAAACTCTGTAGAACTGTACTCCTTTAAAATTTATTGAAATTTGTTTAATGGCCCAGATTGCAGTCTGTCTTGGTAAACGTTCCACATGCACTTAAGAAGAATGTATTTTCTGCTGTTGTTGGGCTGTTGTAGTAACATGTGAGGCAGAAAATGTACAAATGAGCCTAAGCCTGGCAAAGTATTAAGTAATGAAATAATGAAAGAATTTTCCAAACTATAATAAATTATGAATGTCAAAGTCTCTGTTGTAATTCAGGAAAATGACCAGGAATTTTGTTTTTGTTTTCTTAAGAAAGGCATAAAGGACTTGGAATTGTAGCTATGATAGACTGAGCATTCCTAGATATTATCTCCTTTAATCCACATAAGACTTTCAAGGATACGAACTTCTCTCCTCATTTTATTGATGAGGATATTCAGACTTGTAGAACTTAAATAATTTTTTCAAGTTTACAGAAGTTCCAAGTTAGTGCTCCTAACTACAGTGCTATAGTACTTGGGGTACAGGGAGAGTACAGAATTTTGAGTCAGAAGTGTGTTCTTGGGAAAGTCACCTCACCTCTCTCTGGTCTGTACAATGAGAAAGATGCCCTTTCCTAACAGGACTACAGTGGGGCTCAAATAAGATGAGTTATAATAAAATAATTTGAAAGCTGTAAAGCTAATTATATAGTCATTGTCAACACTATCCTAACAACAATCTCAGAGAAGGACATATGATGAAGGAAGTTGGGCTGGATGTAAACAGACAAAAATATTGATTCTCAACTCTGCAAAGTTGAAGGCTAGGGAAAAAGTCTCTAAAATCATGAAATATGTGAATCCAAAATTCTAAAATTAAGAGTATCTTTTGTTTTCTTTTTTTTCTTTTTTTTTTTTTTTTTTTTGGAGACGGAGTCTCGCTCTGTCGCCCGGGTTGGAGAAGAGTATCTTTTGAAGCTTGAAAGAGACAAATTAGTGCAAGTAAAATAAACTAGTACTTTACTAGTAGATGATAAAAATGTATGTAATATATTACTCCAGAGGTAGAGAGTACTTGCTGAAAACGAAGTGGGTTCAAAAATAAGTTTAGATTAATTTACATGTAATACTTAATTATTAGGAGATGTTATGATTCTTTGATACAAACTCTTAAACAATTTCAAGATGAGAATCAAGGAAATGACCGCCCACCCCGCTCCCTCCAAAAAAAACCTCTTAGTACCTTTGCTAGAAAGGGGAATCTGGGCTGGATGGGCAGGGCCTACTCTGGAAGGACTGGATTAGGCCTGAGTCAACCCAACAATGCAGAGTAGATCCAAGAAAATCATATTTGCAAAGGCTGTATTGACTGTTAGCATCTGTCATAGGACCCCCATGACAACATTAATGATAGGAATAAGAATTTTAATTATCATCACAGGAGAAGAGTAAGAGGTAAGACCACCATACTACCCACACTAAGTGGGATCTGGGTAGAACTCCCAATTTCCCAAAGAATAATCTGTGGTTAATTGTTGGTCTCATATTAAACTCCTCTTTCGTCACCCACTTATGAGGCCACACCGGAGACTTTCTCATCTCCCAGTGTGAACTGCTCCACCTCTAAATTCTCAAACCCGCGTGTCTCAGTGTCTGAACACAACATGCTCACTTTGGACCATCAATCCTTCACCTTCTTCATGACATCAGCTTCTTGACTCCTCCATTTCTCCCTGTCTGTCAGTCTCCTCCTGGCTCTATTTCTTCCTCTCTTACCAGCAACTTCAACTTTTACCACCTGCTTAATTACTCCTTCCTGAAAACTTCCAACTCTGGGTTACCCCAGCCAGCCTGAACCTGGGTTTCTCAGTGATGCTAGAAAATATTCCATTACCTTGGATGGAAATCACTCTTCACTGGCTGCCTCTAAGTAGCACTAGCCTTTCCTTCTCCTCAGCAAACCTCCTCATCTCCTAGCTAATGCTCTCCACTCCCCACAGCAGCCAGTGCAGCACCACCGATCTCCTCCAACCCCCTGCCAACCCTTACTCCTCTTGCTTGGTGGATGACTTTGACCCTACTCTCAGGTAGGTTCCCTTGACTCCCAACTCAAAGCTGTCTGCATCCAACACCACCTTTACCTCTTCCTTGTTGATCTCAAAGGAGACAATGTCCCTCTGACATCCAAGGCTAATCCCTCTGCCTGAGTCCCATAGCATAAACCCTCCTATTTTCTCCAGGTACTTGCTCCACTAATTGGTCCCTCTTTTTTCTTTCCTGCCCCCTATTTTTATTCAACCTCACCCCCTTCACTGTCTGCGTCCTCTTACTCCATAAACAACTTTCTATCTTAAAATTAAACAAGTAGCCTCTCTTCATTCCCAGACATCTTTTATATAGTGTGGAAATTTATGTCCCTTCACAGCAAATATTTTTGTTCTTGTTCCCCATATTCACTGTTTCTGGTTTTTTTTTTTTTTTTTTTTTGAGATGGAGTCTCGCTCTGTCACCCAGGCTGGAGTGCAGTGGCACGATCTCAGCTCACTGCAAGCTGCACCTCCAGAGTTCACGCCATTCTCCTGCCTCAGCCTCCCAAGTAGTTGGACTACAGGCGCCCGGGCCACCAGCTTCTGGCTAATTTTTTTTTGTATTTTTAGTAGAGACGGGTTTCACCATGTTAGCCAGGGATGGTCTCTGACTCCTTAACCTCGTGATCCACCTGTCTCGGCCCTCCCCCAGAGTGCTGGGATTACAGGCTGCAGCCACCACTCGGCCTGAGCCTCTGCATTTTAACCTTCTTTTTTCAATTCTCAGTACTTTTGATGACATAGAAAGATGATTGTTCGGGGAGTCACAAAGATCTGGTTTCTGTGTCATTAAGGCTAGTCCACAGCTGTGGGACCTCGGTGTCACCCCAAGACCTGGTCTTCTACTATCCATGAAATCAAGCATTTGTTTTATACTAGGCATTGATCAAAGGGCTTTGACACATATCACTAATTTAATCCTCCCCCAACAATTCCATGTAATGTCCTTTTTATTCCCTTCTTACTCCGAGGTACAAAGAGGTTGAAAAACTTGTCCAAGGTCACACAGCTAGTAAGTACAGAAACATATTTTAAATCCATGAACCTAGCTCCTCCAACATCCATGCAATTTGTGTGTGTGGCGGGGGCAGGGGGTGGCGGTGGAGCATGGTCTTTCTCTGTCACCCAGGCTGAAGTGGGGGGCGCACTATCATGGCTCACTGCAGCCTCAACCTCCCAGGCTCAACTGATCCTCCCACCTCAGCCTCCTGAGTAGTTGGTACTATAGGTGCACACTACCATGCCCAGCTAATTTCTTGTAGTTTCTGTGGAGATTGAGTTTTGTTATGTTTCCCAGACTGGTCTCTAATTTACAGGCTCAAGTGACCCTCCTGCTTTGGCCTCCCAGGGTACTAGGATTACAGGTGTGAGCCACCACACCCGGCGTATTCATGCTCTTCACGTCTCTCCTCGATGACCACTGTCCACTTCCTTTTCTGCTCTCCACAATTCCAGAATGAATCCCAGGAAGTACCACCTCAGCTGGTGTTCAAGTTCCCTGCTGCTTCACTGCAAAGCAGTGGACTTACCTACTCTTCTCTTGAAGTTTCTTACTCCAGGCAAGAAGCTCCTGGAAGGTATTATCACTCTTGAAGCTCTGCTCTCTCTCAGTGAAATTGAGATACACACTCTCTCCTGTGAGAATCCAGGAGGTCAGGGACAGTACTGCAGTGAGGAGAAACTGAGCTAAGTCATCAACAAGCGGGGAGACCTATGCAGCAAGGCTCAGTGACTTAGACCAACTATTTAATCCCCCAGTCCCCAAGTAATGAAGATAACCTGCTTGCCCTGCCTGTCTCTCCAGGAGAGAGTAGACAGAAGGAAGAGCACAGGGAAGCAACAGAAACCAGTATTTTTTTATAATGAAGTTATCTCTTCTTTCTTGATCCTGAATGGAAACCATTTTGGAAATGGACCACCAACAGGGTTTTTGTAAAATTTGTGCCTAGAATATTTCAAAACAAAGTTTGCAGTCTTCACGCATCATGCTGCCTGAAGGCAGAGGGATCAACCAGATGACCTCTTGGGGTCCTTTGCAGTATGCCGCCCCTCTGAACTCAAGGAGTGAGGGCTGGGGAACAAGACACGGTGTGAAGGAAATCTTGTTCACACCTGTCTGGTTTGGGGACAGTCTGCTAAAAGGTGGGACCACATTGGAGAAGTCGGGAAATGGCTTGAAGTTTTCTTCTTTTCCATCCATTTTGTATCCTGGCTCCATGTGATGGAGGAGCAGGAGCTCAGATTTCACAAACAGGGTCTGGGGAGGCAGGAAGCTCACTGGCTATGTGCGCCATTTTCTTCCCTTGCTTGCCCACATCTTACAAATCTCTTTCATCCTTTTCCTTTCTGATTTCTTACCCCCTTGCCTCTGGCACTGTAAAATCTTGGCAGGCCCTGAAGCCAAGTTTATTTGGGTTGAATAAACAGTTAGATGAGGTTTTATTTTCTTGTTTCTGCCCTGAATTGGAGGAAGGGGAGCTACAATACAAAGCTGGCCGCTTGGGAAGCCGTTACATAATTCTGCTATTCCTCCAGGGAGAGTTCTTATTAATAACCCTTATTTATAATAAATCAGCAAGAAGTTGAGGAAAATCAGAAGGTCACTTCATACAAGAAAGGTGAGTTGCCAGGCGCAGTGGCTCACACCTGTAATCCCAACACTTTGGGAGGCCAAGGTGGGAGGATCGTTTGAGTTCAGGAGTTAAAAACCAGCCTGGGTAGCATGGGAGACTCCATCTCTACAAAAAATCTAAAAAAATTAGCCAGGCACGGTGGTGCCTGCCTGTAGTACTAGCTCTTTGGGAAACTGAGGTGGGAGAACCACCTGGAGAATCACCAGGAGGCTGAGGATGCAGAAAGCCATGATTCAGCCATAGAACTCCAACCTGGGTAAAGGGCAAGCCCCTGTGTCAAAAAAAAAAAAAAAAATAGTTGAGCAAATTGAATGAAATGAACCCAACTTCCAATTTTGAAGCTGAACACTTCTCTCCTTTTGCCCAGCCAGTTCTTTAGAGCAGCCACCCTAGACTACTTCTTTTGTCCCTTTTTCTGAACAGAAAAGCTGCCTTTGAAATGGATCACTTCGACCTGCTTGATCATTGCAGCTGCAAAATAACACTCATATATCTTTTAAAATGCCCACCAAAGAAGTGACTTGGGTGGTGTCTCTGGGGACGTACTTGCTTATTACTCATATTTGGTTTAAAAATCATCATTTAAATAATTTTACAATTAACGGTATTTATTAATCAAAGACTCAAAGGGTTAAGGATATATCCAGGGATGATCCCACGTACTGGTTTCCAGCTGTGCCTTGGGACGCCAGAGACTATTTTGAGTATATAGATCCTAGGTGGTTTTGCTTCTCTTTGAACATTTGTGATGATGGAATAAAAAGTAAAGAAGTCGGATGTGTGTGTGTGTGTATGTGTGTGTGTGTGTATGTGTGTGCGGAGATGGATGGATGTACTGGGTAACTCCACTGAACAGGTGACTTAGCCCCTACTCAGAGAAAAAGTTTCAAAAACACAGCAGGATCACAGGTGAGATATCATACAAAATACTAGAGAAGACAAAATAATCTGCATGCCTCCCTCCATCCCCAACCCTTCACTCTCTTGAGCTACTTCATCTCATGATCGGGAAATCATCCAATAAACAGATTAAATACCCAATACATAGATTTTTTGGAAAGGAAAATCCTCTCCACAATTCTTGCTAGAGTCTAACAACCCACACTACCTGAAGAATTTTCAGTAGAACTGATCTGCTCTAAAGTTCACTAGTCCCAATTCTGTTTTCAAGGTAAAGGCTGAGTATCTGTTTCCCAAATATTTATGTTACATCAGATAATGGACTATAGACCCAAGCCTAAGAACCAAAGTGAAGAGTTTTGAGTCATTAAAAAGTATAATCCTGGCCAGGCGCGGTGGCTCACGCCTGTAATACCAGCACTTTGGGAGGCCGGGGTGGGTGGATCATGAGGTCAGGAGATCAAGACCATCCTGGCTAACATGGTGAACCCCCATCTCTACTAAAAATACAAAAAAGTAGCCGGACGTGGTGGTGGGTGTCTGTAGTCCCAGTTACTCAGGAGTCTGAGGCAGCAGAATGATGTGAACCTGGAAGGGGGAACTTGCAGTGAGCCAAGATGGCACCACTGCACTCCATCCTGGGCAATAGAGTGAGACTCTGTCACATACACACGAAAAAGTATAATCCCAGTTAGGAAACTTTCCTTTAAGGGTGAGGGTGGCCTAGTTAAAGCCTTCTTAACCAGTGAGGGAGGAAGTAGAAAGGCCAAGTTCAGAGTTCTAGTTTGAGTTTTTCTACAAGCTAACACACCGAAAAGTCCCTGGGGCCTCAATTAATTTCCTTGACAGCAAAGACAGAGGAGGCTTGGACCTGACAGTCTCTAAGGTCTCCTCCTCTTCTAACACTCTACAGTTCCAGAAAATCTTCAAGGCCTAGAGATCTCGTTATTTTTGGGTGGAAAAAACAATGACAGCAATTGATTGCTATTGTATTGGTACAATCTCCACAGCTTTTTGAGAGCCTTTAAAAAGTTCTGTCATCTACTTGGCTAAGGAAAGAGACAAATGGCATCCCCTGACCCTCTGCTCCAATTTAGTCCCATCTGTCCCAAGAGTCTTCTACAGAGACCTCTATTAACGTCTCCTTGATTTGTCCAATAATAATGATGGTAATGATAATGATAATGTAATTATCCCAGTTTATTGATGTCAAGTGCATGTTGATTACAAATGGAACAGGAAGTATTTACTTGCCTCCCTCTTCTCCAAGCTGGTTGTGAAATCAGAGCCCAGCTTTGGCGCAAGCATGAAGCCTGCACCTTTCATAATTGTGATGGGATCCAGATGTGGCTCTGTCCCATGAAGGCAAGTGATGAAAGCAGTAAATGGGTCCCATGCACATATGCTCTGCCCAGGTGGGGTCCACTCCCATCTCCCTCTCTGTGAGACAATCCTGTTCTGCATTTCCTCCAATTAACTCTGATGATGTAAAAGGTTAAAATACATCCCCCATGGCAGCTTGCACATAGTAGGTGCTTGGTTTATATTCATTCATTTATATTCCAGTGAGGGCAGAGCATCCCACTGAAGGCAATCTGAAGGCAGCTGAATATGCGGTACACTTGGGGTGATGCTTGGTGACAGAGAAATGTATTGATATAAGAATGAGCCAGTGTCGGGAAGCAGAGGCCAACACCACAGTGAAGGACGGGTCTTTCGGAAGAACCGTTGCAGAGTGAGGAGGACTGACCTGCAGGAATCCATGGTGAAAAGAGCATGAACCTGTCCGATTTGGAGAGTCAAAGAATACCTCATCCTGGAAGCCAGGAGGTCAGAGCGTAGGAAGGGAAAGGTGTTCTTGTTACAGTGCTCAAAGGTGTTTCTTGGCATCCACAGTCCTGCAGTTCTTAATCTCCCATTACATCCGTTTGTGGGTATGGTGGGATGGGCTTTCTGTTTCTCTCTTTTATTTTCCTCACCACTCACTGTCCGTTTCTCTTTACCCCACCCAACCCTCCAAAATTACAAAGTGTATTTACACAATGTTAAGCTCATTGTTTAAAAAAAATTTTTGTTTCCTCACCTGAATAGAATAAGAAAAAGTTGTGTTTTTGTGAGGTTTATGGACAGGCAGATCTTCATTAAATTTTTCTGAGCACACATCCTTGATGACAATGGATAAGTGAGTATTCTTAACACAGTGTAGGAACAAGCACTCTTAGAGAGTAATTAACAAAAACATTACTTTTTTAAACCTAAAAAAGTAAGACATTTAAACAGTGTCTTTACTTATCAATCACAGGGGACTAATTGTTATATAATTTAAAAGTGGCATAGTTTGAAAACTACACTCTATCGGGATCTGAATATTTTTTAATTGTGATTTTCATTTTTTCCTCAAGTGGCCTATTTTTACATTGTATATGTAAACTGCATATGATTTTCATTTTTTAATACAAAACTATGGGTTTTTTGTTTGTTTTAGAGACAGAGTCTTGCTCTGTCACCCAGACTGGACTACAGTGGCGCAATCAGAGCCTACTGTAACCTCGAGCTCCTGGACTCAAGGGATTTTCCTGCCTTAGCCTCCTGAGTAGCTAGAATTACAGGTGCACACCACCAACCTGGTTAACTTTATTTTTATTTTTGTAGAGACAGGGTCTCAATATGCTTCTCAGGCTGGTCCTGAATTCCTGGCCTCAGGCAATCTTCCCATCTTAGTCTCCCAAAGCACTGGGATTACAAACATGAGCCACCATGCCAAGGTTTTAATGTAAAACTCTGTGTTTTGAAGGTTAATTGCAATGTGTAGGTTACCAGCAGGAAATGAAATGATTCATATACAGTAACTGAATCTCCTGAACAATTGTAGCTGATTTGGTCAAGAGCCAATTTAAAAAATTTTTAAGCTTTCAAATTAAAACAAAACAAAACTTTTTTTTTTTTTTGAAATGAATCCAGTAGCTGGTTTTTTGAAAAGATCAACAAAATAGACCACTAGTCAGACTAATCAAGACAAGAGAGAAAAATCAAATAGACGCAATAAAAAATGATACAGGGTATATCACCACCAATCCCACAGAAATACAAACTACCATCAGAGAATACTATAAACACCTCTATGCAAATAAACTAGAAAATCTAGAAGAAATAGATAAATGCCTGGACATATATACCCTCCCAAGACTGAACCAGGAAGAAATTGAATCCCTGAATAGACCAATAACAGGCTCTGAAATTGAGGCACTAATTAATAGCTGACCAACCAAAAAAAGTCCAGGACCAGACGGATTCACAGCCAAATTCTACCAAAGGTACAAAGAGGAGCTGGTAGCATTCCTTCTGAAACTATTCCAAACAACAGAAAAAGAGGGAATACTAACTCATTTTATGAGGCCAGCATAATCCTGATACCAAAACCTGGCAGAGACACAAGAAAAAAAAAATTTAGGCCAATATCCCTGTTGAACATTGATACGAAAATCCTCAATACTGGCAAACTGAATCCAGCAGCACATCAAAAGTCTTATCCATCACGATCAAGTCGGATTCATCCCTGGGATGCAAGGCTGGTTCAACATACACAAATCAATAAATGTAATCCATCACATAAACAGAACCAATGATGAAATTCACATGATTATCTCAATAGATGCAGAAAAGGCCTTCAACAAAATTCAACAGCCCTTCATGATAAAAACTCTCAATAAACTAGGTATTGATGGAATGTATCTCAAAAGAGTAAGAGCTATTTATGACAAACCCACAGCCAATATCATACTGAATGGGCAAAAACTGGAAGCATTCCCTTTGAAAACTGGCACAACACAACTATGCTCTCTCTTACCACTCCTATTCAATGTAGTATTGGAAGTTCTGTCCAGGGCAATCAGACAAGAGAAAGAAATAAAGGGTATTCAAATAGGAAAAGAGGAATTCAAATTGTCTGTTTGCAGAGGACACGATTGTATATTTAGAAAACCCCATCATCTCATCCCAAAACCTCCTTAAGCTGATAAGCAACTTCAGCAAAATCTCAGAATACAAAATCAATACACAAAAATCACAAGCATTCCTGTACACCTATAGTAGACAAACAAAGAGCCAAGTCATGAGTGAACTCCCATTCACAATTGCTACAAAGAGAATAAAATACCTAGGAATCCAACTTATAATGAATGTGAAGGACCTCTTTGAGGAGAATTACAAACCACTGCTCAAGGAAATAAGGGAGGACACAAACAAATGGAAAGACATTCCATGCACATCGATAGGAAGAATAAATATTGTGAAAATGGCCATACTGCCCAAAGTAATTTATAGATTCAATGCTATCCCCATCAAGCTGCAATTGACTTTCTTCACAGAACTAGAAAAAACTACTTTAAATTTTATATGGAACCAAAAAAGAGTCCACATAGCCAAGACAATTCTAAGCAAAAAGAACAAAGCTGGAGGAATCATGCTACGTGACTTCAAACTATACTACAAGACTACAGTAACAAAAACGGCATGGTACTGGTACCAAAACAGATATATAGACCAATGGAACAGAACAGATGCCTCAGAAATAACATCACACATCTACAACCATCTGATCTTTGACAAACTTGACAAAAACAAGAAATCAGGAAAGGATTCCCTGTTTAATAAATGGTGTTGGGAAAACTGGCTAGCCATATGCAGAAAACTGAAACTGGATCCCTACCTTACACCTTATACAAAAATTAACTCAAGATGGATTAAAGACTTAAATGTAAGACCTAAAACGATAAAAACCCTAGAAGAAAACCTAGGCAATACCATTCAGGACATAGGCATGGGCAAAGACTTCATGACTAAAACACCAAAAGCAACGGCAACAAAAGCCAAAATTGACAAAGAACTCTAATCAAACTAACGAGATTCTGTGCAGCAAAAGAAACTATCCTCAGAGTGAACAGGCAGCCTACAGAATGTGAGAAAATTTTTGCAATCTATCCATATGACAAAGGGCTAATATCCAGAATCTACTAAGAACTTAAACAAATTTATAAGAAAATAAACAACCCCATCAAAAAGTGGGCAAAGGATATGAACAGACACTTCTCAAAAGAAGACATTTATGCAGCCAACAGACACATGAAAAAATGCTTATAATCACTGGTCATTAGAAAAATGCAAATCAAAACCACAATGAGATACCATCTCATGCCAGTTAGAATGGCGATCATTAAAAAGTCAGGAAACAACAGATGCTGGAGAGGATGTGGAGAAATAGGATTGCTTTTACACTGTTGGTGGGAGTGTAAATTAGTTCAACCATTGTGGAAGACAGTGTGGTGATTTCTCAAGCATCTAGAACCAGAAATATCATTAGACCAAGCAATCCCATTACTGGGTATATACCCAAAGGATTATAAATCATTCTACCATAGAGACTCACGCACACGTTTATTGCAGCACTGTTCACAATAGCAAAGACTTGGAACCAACCCAAATGCCCATCAATGATAGACTGGATAAAGAAAATGTGGCACATATACACCATGGAATACCATCTAGCCATAAAAAAGCATGAGTTCATGTCCTTTGCAGGCACACGGATGAAGCTGGAAACCATCATTCTCAGCAAACTATCACAAGAACAGAAAACCAAACACCACATGTTCTCACTCACAGGTGGGAACTGGACAATGAGAACACATGGACACTGGGCAGGGAACATCACACACTGGGGCCTATCGGGGGGTGAGGAGCTAGGGGAGGGATAGCATTAGGAGAAACACCTAATGTAAATGATGGGTTGATGGGTGCAGCAAACCACCATGGCACATGTATACCTATGTAACAAACCTGCACATTCTGTGCATCTATCCCAGTACTTAAAGTATTAAAAAACCAAAAAACAAAAATAAACAAACCTTTTTTCCCATTACACAAATACGTATGTTCATTGTACAAGATTTAGAAGATGCAGACAAATCAAATAAAAACAAATCCATAACCTCATCCTTTATAAATTATTTTTTCAAAAATATTTAATAATTGGATGACGCATTGGAGAATGAAAGAAGCGTTAAGGGATCAGCCTCCTGGACAACAGGCATAAGTGGGACTGTCCCAGGAAAACTGGCACATCTGTGTATCCTATTCATTGAATACATACTATGTCCCCAAATGGTTATTATTGTGGGGAATTCTTCAGTGAGCAAAAATATAAAAATTGCTATTCTCGTGGAGCTTATATTCTCGTCTTAACAATGACCACAGTTAACACTGGGGCATGTATTGTTCTAGTCATATAAATGGACATATTTTTTCTTTCTTTAAGTAAAGACATTGTGTTTTCATCATTTTATGAGAACCTTTTAAATGTACTCTCTGCCTTGCTGACTTTTTATATAGAGGGCCTTCAATGTCATTTTGCGTTTTCTAAGGAGGTAAACTGGTATGTTAGAAAGGGGAGTAAACCAAGAGATGTTGCCCAGAATTCATGTCCATTCTTCTACCAACTGGGCCATCAGATTTTGGCCTGATAAATCTTTCTCTGGCCTCAGCTTCTTCATCTGCAAGATTAGGTGAGGATGATCTCCAAAATACCTTAAAGTTTTAAATCTGTGACCGCATAGTTCTATGATTTCCTTCTAATGAATATATGTCAAATGTGGACAAGTGGGTAAAATCCTGCGATTTTTCTGAGAAAAATAAGACAGAAAATATTTCTGCAATAAGACATACTTTATACTCATGAACAGAATACTTGTATGATAGAAATGTTAATATTTTAAATATATTTATGTGATAAATATGTTAGGGAAGCTTTGTTTCCCAAAATGTCTGTTGAATGCCTGAATGAAAATGTATTTCTTAAGTTATCCAGTAAGGTAATTTTTTAGGTAAAATGATCAACAGTTTCAGATAATTGCAGCTCCTGAACTCTGAAGACAGACAGTTCTATTCTCCAAAGTAAGCACAAGGTATCTTTCTGCCTCTGGGAGCATTGCAGAGCTCTTATATTGTCTTTGGTCATGGTGTTTTACTCTCAACACTAGTGAACATGTTCCTTTCTTCTGAGTCTTCACAGAGGAAACATAAAATTCCGCGTGCTTTTTGTCAATGTTTTTGGCTTATTACTCATATATTGCAAAAATGAAGAGACACTGGATTCCATGCAGTTCAGCAGGTTGTACCTCCATTAATAACATTACAAATATCTTGTAAATTCAATGAGCAAATTTATAGCTATTTATCAATAAGTTTTCCTTTACATTTAATAAAATATACTTTTACAATAAGACTATATTTTATAGTACTAAATTGATTTTAAACCTCTAAAGAACAATCAAAATAACCATATACATATATCTTAATCTTCCTAGAATTTATATTTCTGGTCAACAATGAAAATTAATGGTTTCCTGTATGACTGTTGTAACTACTCATTTTTAAAATGCTATAAATTTGCCTGGTGCTTAGCCTGTCATATAATGTTTATCAGGAGTTCATCGATAGTCTGCCATCAGGGTGTTTGAGGGCTGGAATTCTCTGCAGAGGCCTTGCAGGTAACCAGAGGAGGGAGGTGGAGATCCAGGGAATGTAGGTACCATGTAATAGGGGCAGCCTTACCTTGCAGAAATGAGGGCCTAGGGGCACCAGATCTTTTGAAAAGCCAGAGACATGGGTTATAACCATGCGGAAATTTTAAATGTCAACTAATTTTTAAAATACACTGTACAATCTACTCCCCACCCAGCCACCCCAAAAATCTGTGGTGCAGGATCTCCCAGTGGCTTCCAGGAGACAATCATTATCCTCAAGTGCCCAGCAAAGTGTGAAACCAGGCCAGCGGTCATCAACAGAAATGGAAAGCCGTAATACTATTTAATAGCTGTGTGGGGAGATGTGATGGTTAATACTAAGTGTCAAGTTGATTTGATTGAAGGATGCAAAGTATTGTTCCTGGGTGTGTCTGTGAGGGTGTTGCCAAAGGAGATTAACATTTGAGTCTGGATTGGAAGAGGCAGACCCACCCTTAGTCTGGGTGGGCACCGCCTGATCAGCTGCCAGTGCAGCAAATAGAACAGGCAGAAGAACATGGAATTAGGAGACTTGCTAAATCTTCCAGCCTTCATCTTTCTCCCGTGCGGGATGCTTCCTGTTCTCGAACATCAGACTCCAAGTTCTTCAGCTTTTGGACTCTTGGACTTACACCAGTGGTTTGCCAGGGCTCTCCGGTCATCAGCCACAGACTGAAGGCTGTACTGTCGGCTTCCCTGCTTTTGAGGTTTTAGGACTTGGACTGGCTTCCTGGCTCCTCAGCTTGCAGATGGCCTATTGTGGGATTTCACCTTGAGACTGTGTGAGTCAATTCTCCCAATAAACTCCCCTTCATATACACATATATCCTATTAGTTCTGTCCATTTCGAGAACCCTGACTAGTACAGGAGGGTCAGGCTCATAGATGGTACATGGAGAATTGAGAGAGCGTCAGAGGAAGAAACATGTTTGTAGTTACCCTGGACTTGGGGCTTGAAGAGAAGGAGGACCCAAAATGGTGGTGAGAGAAGGGCATTTGCTCTGTTTTCTGAGATGAATGATACTCAAACTCGAAGGTGGGTTACTGCAGAAGGGGCATCTCTCCTCTGGCAACAGCTTTATGCAGGGCAGTGGTGTGGGGCAAAGGCAGAATTTGGCTTTTCAGTTAAAGGGGAGGAGGAGGGAGATGACTGATGAATAAGCCTCACTCTTGGAAGGAAAGGAGGTAGCCTGCAGCCTTTGAAACTGAGGGACTTCCGGCACCACCCTAGGGGGACTTCTAGAATCAGTTAAATACTTGGCATGGAGGGGGGGGGGGGGGGGGGGGGGGGGGGGGGGGGGCGGGGGCGGAGGTAGGGGTGCCAAGAAAGCAGGAAATAAATACCAAGAGAACTTTGTAATCATTTTGGAAGCTCTGTGATTTTTCCTTGCTTATTACTCCTGTTACCGCCCCTGTTCATGTTCTTGAAAAACCCATAAAGAGAAGCAAGCACGTATGCTTATTTTGAAGGCCAACAAAAGGAAGCCGAAAGCTATGAGGACTCTGGGTAACTCTTCCACTGGGCTTGGGAAGTGGCGTCAATGAAAACGTAGTCTGGAGATTCGAGAAATTTTGGAATGCGGAGGACTGAGTGAAGAGCCAAGCTGGGAGGGAGGGCAGAGCCTAGCCCTGAGCTGGCAGAGGACAGGAATGGAGGCCCCCACGAGAGACCGCCACTCCCCTCTCATGGTTCCAGACAAAATAGAGGATGACCAGGTAAGTTTCAATTTCAGACAAACAACAGCAATTTTTGGTATAAGTATGTTCCACGCACTCTTTGGGATATACTAAGAAATAATCTGCTGTTTCTCTGAAATTCAAATATAATCAGGCATCCTATATTTTTATTTGCTAACTCTGGCACCCTTGTTCGCATTTTTTTGCTGGTCCTTCAACCTCATTGCACCACACTGTGATCAGGGGCTGCATCAGTCCCATATAGGAGAGGAGGGTGGCCCAGAAAGCAGCCAGCTGTATTTGAAATGAACTCCTACCAGAGGTCTGCGGGCCCCAGGACAGAATCCTTATCTAGGCAAAGAAGTGCTATATGCGAGAAGAATGCTTCCAACCTTGGAGCCACTCTTTGACTCACTTCCTAGATTTGCAATCCTCAGCAAGTTGCTTGGTACCACTGATAACAGTTTTCTTTTCTTTTTTTTTTTTTTTTGAGATGGAGTCTGGCTCTGTCGCCCAGCTTGAAGTGCAGTGGCATGATCTTGGCTCACTGCAAGCTCTGCCTCCCAGGTTCACGCCATTCTCCTGCCTCAGCCTCCCGAGTAGCTGGGACTACAGGCACCCGCCACCACGCCCGGCTGATTTTTTGTATTTTTAGTAGACACGGGGTTTCACTGTGTTAGCCAGGATGGTCTCGATCTCCTGACCTCGTGATTCGCCCACCTCGGCCTCCCAAAGTGCTGGGATTACAGGCGTGAGCCACCGCGCCTGGCGTCCTATTTTCTCATCTGTAAAATGGAGAAAATGATACCTCCTACTTTGCAAACGTTAAATGGCATTCCAAGCATGGTGCCAAGATAAATTGCTTGATAACATGATAGGGATAGTTTCTACTATTCTGTTCATAGGATATACTTCTTTTTAGGGCACAGTCCCTTGGGTAATGCTCAACAAATGGAAACCAGCCCCAGTGCTTTCCACTGGATATTTCAAAGAGTGTTTTGAACTAATCTTGTTCCGTTGAAGTTCCTGGAGTTTGTTAGCAGATATAAGTAGTATGTAGTAAGTTCATACCTCTCAAAAAGCACTATAATTTAGGACCCGCTTGGTCATTTTCTTAAAACACAGCCAAGAAAGCACCTAACTCCTCACCCCACATAGACCAGGGAGAGACTCAAAGTAACACTGAGTCTCATAGTTGTAACACCTCAAGCAAAGAAGCGCAGACATTCTTCTGGCTAAATCTGAATCTAAGCTGGGAGGGCATGTAGCCTGCTTCCTCCCTACATTCCTCTAATAAACTCAGATTCCCCAAGATTAAGTGTGTTGCCAAAGAATTTCAAGGCATATAAAGGTGAAGCTTGGCATTTGCAAAGGAGAAATTACTTTAAGCTTGTTTTACTAAAAAAAAAAAATGGTTTTGCTTAAATCTGTCCATCTTTATCTGGACCACTGTGTTACAAAAACACACAAATTATCAGAGTTTTAGCTACATTTCTTTGGCTCTGATTTTAGTGGGAACAAAGAGAAGTTCATCTGGAGATGGAGGGCAGTCAGCTACAGGCAGGGTGATGATGGGAGTCATCAAAGATGCTCAGACTTGTATTCTTGTGCTCCATCCACAGCAGGCTAAAGAAACCCAAGCTGCTGCCAACTTTTCTTCCACTCTCCTATGTTAGGAAGGAGTTGCCAGAGTGATCATCAAAAATGCAGAAAGAACAGAAGCCCAATAGTGCCGGTACTTTATTTCTCTCTAGAAGACCACGTCACAGCGTAGTAGTATTGCAGGAAGAGACGCCATGAGGCCTATTCTTGACTTTGTTCTGTGGGCCCTCAGGAAAACCCCAGTTTCTCAGAGTTCCTCATCCCTCATCTGTAAAATGAGACGCCAGTAATCTCCGTTGTGCCTACCTCAATGGTTGTGGTGAGAATTAAATGAGATAATGTATGCAAAATGTTGATATGTCCCAGAACTCCACCCTCAATCCTGCTTTTTAAATCTGTAGTCTCTGTATATCAACTTGTCACCGTTATAAATGATGGGCTGCTAAATGACTGATCAATTGTATTTCCCACTGCCTAATGGATGTTCCAGTATCTTATGGCCAGTAAATTAAAAACTGAACCCACCAGACCTGCCTTTCATGCTCATGATGCATCCAGACTGAGCAAGGGTCTTGAACAGTTCCTCCACACCAATAGTCCTGCATTTCCCACACCATATTTCTCCAGGCTCTCAAGGAACAGCATGGACAATTGTTACCTTAAAGATATCCAGAATCTTAGAAGGTGCAGGGGCAACATCATCAGCTCTTGTAAGTGTGTAGACAGTGCGTCTCCAGAAACACCAACCACAAGGGGCTCATTCTAAGCAAGGCTCCTTACAACAACAACCAAAAAACCCCCAGAATCCTGTGAAAGCAGCACCTGGACTTGGAGGATGGACCTGAAATTCTGTCTCTTGTTTCGTCAAAGAAAAAAGGCTCTGGATTTAAGGACAACCAATAAAAAAAAAACTAGCAGGTTGAATAAAACTGCCTGTGTTCTCCTACTCTAATATATTCTATTCCTTGTGATGAGGAACAAAGTTGACGCTGAACACAGAAATCTCGTAGGTGCTTGGATTCTGACTCTCTAAGTGGTGTAAGCAGGACTAGCCAGAAAGTTATGCTATTTGAAGAATGACTGTAAGATGAGGCAAGGATTCTGTTTAATCCCCTGTGGAATTCCCAGTATCAATGGCAATGTCAAGAACATAGTAGGTGGTGAGAAAATATTTTTGAATGAATAAATGAGGGTAATGTTTTCAAACTGGACCGCTAGGTTCACGAGAACATTGCAGATTTGATGTTTGCAAATGTTACATTCCATCTTGAGATTCATAGCCGGGCTGGTGCTGTTCTCATGGGCTGCATAACTATTTTGCCCACTTGGCAAATTACTTCTCAAACTCCTACATAAACTCTTAATTTTACTGTTGGACAGTTTTCAAGGTTAAAATTCCCGCACTGTAAGCCTTGTAGCTTTCATGTCTTAATGTTTTTCTGTGTTTTATGAGGAGCCATTTCAAAGATAATGGTAACCAGTTATACTTTGCCTCCTCAGAAGATAATTAAGAGCCAACAGACAAATTGAATCTTGGCATTTGAATTAACAGCAGGAGATAAATATATTCCGAAATGTTCGAATGTTAAATTGTAAGGTGAGTTGCTTTATTTGGAGCCCTTTACAAAACATAGACTCTGTTACCGTTGTTACAGGGTAACTGGGTATAAACTGTTTCCTGAAGAAAGGATGCAGAGATATAGCAAGGAAGGCAAATACGTAGCAAGCATAATACCACTGCTTCTTCCACACCCACAGCAGTCATCACTAATTGATTGCAGAACTCTTCTCACTATGCTCAGGCAATTCTTATTAACACAGTGTTTCCAATAGCCATTAACAATCAATCACAGAGTGGCATGTGAGATTTAGCCATTTAACAGATATTTATTGACTGCTGGCTATATACCTGGTAGTGAGGATTTACACAGGCAAAAATGTCTATCCTCCTAGAACTTGTATTACTGTAGCGGGCAGGGTCAGTAGTTAAGATAAATAAGTTAAATATTTAGTAGCATATTAGATGGTAACAAGTGCAGTGGAGAAAAGTAAATCAGGAAAGGGGGATAGAGATTGTTGTGAAGAGAGAGGTTATACTGTTAAATAAGTAGCTAAATGTATTATCTTTTTCTGAGTAATGAATTATCCCACAGTTTAGTGGTTTAAAACAACATTGTGATTTCACAATTTCTGTGGATCATGAATTAAGGAGCAGCTTAGCTGGATGGTTCTGGGTTGAGTCCTGCCTGAGGCTGCAGTCAAGATGTCAGCTGGGGCTACAGTCATCTGAAGGCCTGACTGTAGATGGAGACTCAACTTCTAAGACATCTTACTCTCATGGTTATTGGGAGGAGACCTCAGTTTCTTATCACATGGGCCTCTCCATGGAACTGCTTGTATCTCCTCACAACATGACAGCTGGCTTCCCCCACAGTGAGTGATCAAGAGAGTAAAGAGGAAGCAACAGCATATTTTGTGACCTAGCATTGGAAGTCACATTCTGTTATATCTGCCACTTCTCACTGGCTACACAAATCAGTCCTGTTCAGTGTGGGAGGGTACTATGCCCTAGCATGAGCCAGGAGGCAGCTATCATTGGAGCCATCTTGGAGACTGACAATCACACCAGGGAAGGAGATGAGAGCTAGTGTTTGAAGATAACTGGGGCAGAAACCTCTAAGAGGTGAGAATTACAAACATAAATACCCTGAAGTCAGTGTTTGCATGGTGTATTTAAGAACTAGTAAGCAGGCCAGGATGCCTGGAATGGAGGTGGAGATTGGTAGGAGATGAAATCAGAGTCACAACAAAGCCAGATCATGGAGGCCTTGTAACTACTGTAAGGACTTTGGGTTTTAACTCAATGTTTCGGTTACCTTTACTGCATAAAAAAATCACCCCAAAATTTATTGTTTATGATAACCATTTTACTGTGCTTATGGATTCTGTGGGTCAGGAATTCAAACAAGGCATAGTAAGGATGGCTTGTCTCTGTTCCATGATGTTTCCACAATGTTTGGGTCCTCAACTGAGAAGATTCAAAGGCTGAGGGCTGATGGTTAGGGATTAAAATTTTTGGAGGCACCTTCTCTCACATGGCTGTAGTTTACTCTGGCTGTTGTATGGGACCTTAGCTATAGTTCTCAGCTAGAGCATCTACATATGGCCTCTTTCTATGACCTGAGCTTCCTTATAGCATGGTACTTCGACTTCTTGGATAAAGGTTTAGGGAGCCAAAGGCAAATGTCTTCAGAGAACCAGGTAGAAGCTATATTGCCTTGTCTTGCATGATCTAGCCTTGAAAGTTACTTTTGTCACTTCTGCCATAGTTGTAAGGCTGTCCAGGTTAAAGAGCAAGAATACAAACTCCATTTATCTAAAGTCGTATTATAAGAAGAGCACATGGGTTAGGAAATATCATTGCAATTGTCTTTGGAAAATTCAATCTCCCACTCTCTGTGCAATGGAAAATGATTGCATTATTTTGAGCAGAGCAGTAACATGATCTGACTCACATTTAAACAGGACCTTTCTGATTGCTACGTTGAGAATAGACTGAAAGGGAACAAGGTTAGAAGCAGGAAGACAAATTAAGAAGCTATTATAATAATCCAGACAAGAGGTGATGAGAGCTTGAATGAAGGAGCAGCAGTGAGTGTGGTGAAGGTGAAATGGGCAAGACTGGAGTCAAATTAAGTTGTTTTTTGTTTTTTTTTTTGGCAGGGTGTTGAGTTGCAAACAGCAACTCAGTTTCAGACATGTGAAACTTGGATGCCAGTTGATATTATTAGTATTTAGAGCTAAAGAAAGAAAAACAGGTTGGAGATATAAATGCTAAAACATATAGATATTGAGAACTATGAAATGGAATGAAATTCATGAGAGTGTGGCTACACAAGAGAGGAATTCCAGAAATTGAGCTTTAAAACACCCAATATTGGGATGTCAGGGAGATGAGAAGGTGCTGGCTCAGAGACTGAAGCAGAATGGCCAGGAGGTGAGGGAATGCGGTGCACTGGCAGCCAGTGAAAAGAGTTTTACAGTGAGATAGGAGTGATCAACTTGTTAGCTAATGACTCACCAAGGAAGATAAGAAATGAGAATTCCCCACTGGCTCTATCAACATGGAGGCCATTGATTATTTTGGTAATACAATTTTAATAGAGTGGTGCTGTGAATGCTTGACTGGAGGGAATTCAAGAGAGACAGGAAGAGGGAAATTGGAGATAGCAAGTATACTCACGTTAGTTCAGAAACATGAGGAATTGGCTGTAAAGGGAAGGAGAGAAGTAGGCAGAGAGGGAAATGGTGTGAGGAGAAATGCCGATTTGCCATCCAGGTTGTCATACACGAGAGTGGTGGTACAGAAATAGGTCGGGGCACAGGCTCTCGCATTCGCTCATTTTAAACCCTGGCCTCACCTCTTACTACTTGTGTGAATTTCGGCAAGTCCTGTACCCTCTCTGTGCCTTGGTACTTGGCTTCTTTATCTGCCACATGGAGATAACAATGGTACCTCTTCATAAGGTAAAGCATGGATAAGTTGCCATATGTAGTATGTGAAACAGTTTTTGGCATATGATGGACATTCAACTAAGTGGTAGTTAAGTTTGTTCATGAGGAAAATGTTGATGATGTGATGCACCCAACTGCATTTCCATACCTCTTAGAAGCACCCAGCACACCAAAGAAGACAAGTTCCCCTACTGATAAATAAGCTGCTGTCAGTCATCATTCCCCGCACTGCATGGGTTTGAGCTAGAAATAAGCTAGAAACTGAGCCCATTGATGACCCAACAAGGAAGATGAGGCTAGGTGGCAGGTTTCAGCAACTCTGCAGGTCCTGCTCAATGCTGACATATGCAACTTTTTTGGATCAGGCACTGCTTGAGGGACAATAGTTTTATGGCAGAACATTTTACTTCTATCTCCTCATTTCCTGAGGATCCTCACTGGAACAAGGGATTTGACTTTCTTTTCTTTTGTCCTAGCTGGCTTAGTAGGCGCTCATTTTAAGAATCAAAAACATTCCAGCTTACAAAAAATATCCAGCTTACAATTGTATCTAATGGCCTTTAGCAAGTATAGATTCCTCGAGTGAAAGGGCATTGAGGCAGAGAAGAATCAACGATTTTCATCAAAAGTTTGTAAAACTGCCTGAAGGATTCTTAAAATTTTTATTGGATTCCTATTGAATTCATATTAGAAAACTGTAAATTTTGCAATAGTTATTTTTGAACAAATTATTTCCCACATTCATTTCGTCACCTGGTTTTCTAACTTCACTAAAGACAACCTTTTTTTTTTTTTTTTTGAGATGGAGTCTTGCTCTGTTGCCAGGCTGGAGTGCAGTGGCACAATCTCGGCTCACTGCAACCTCCGCCTCCCAGATTCAAGCAATTCTCCTGCCTCACCCTCCCGAGTAGCTGGGACTACAGGCTTGCGCCACCACACCTGGCTCATTTTTGTATTTTTAGTAGAGATGGGGTTTCACCATGTTGACCTAGATGGTATCCATCTTTTGATCACCTCGGTCTCCCAAAGTGCTGGGATTACAGGCCTGAGCCACTGCGCCTGGCCAAGAAAAACTTTTTTAAAAGATGAAATGTACATTCACTTATTTACTAATTTTTCTTTCTTTCTTTCTTTCTTTATTTTTTTTTGAGACAGAGTCTTGCTCTGCCACCCAGGCTGGAGTGCAGTGGCACGATCTTGGCTCACTGCAACCTCCAACTCCTGGGTTCAAGCGATTCTCCTGCCTCAGCCTCCTGAGTAGCTGGGACTATGGGTTCCCACCACCACACCCAGCTAATTTTTGTATTTTTAGTAGAGACAGGGTTTCACCGCATTGGCCAGGCTGGTCTCGAACTCCTGACCTTGTGATCTGCCCACCTCAGCCTCCCAAAGTGCTGTGATTACAGACATGAGCCACCATGCCCGGCTCATTTACTAAGTTTTAAAAATCTCCACAGATATGGAGTAGCCATACAGTTTGCTACTCAAACTCAGACTCTTTAAATTAAAAGGGGACATTTGTAATAATATGTAGGGACAATAGACATAAACTGGGTTTGTCAGGAGTAAACCAGAGCCTATCTGTGGGAAGTCAGGATTCTTAGAACTTCCTAATTATACACAACTTTCAGGAGAAAAGGGGACTTCCCACAGAGAGAAATTAAATATTGAGTTAAACTAAACTAAACTAAGGCTTAGTTGATTTAGGACCTCAAGATCATTAAAAACTCCCTTCAGAAATCATTGAACATACCTTTTGCTAATATCCACTACTCTGATATTGTTCCAAGAATCCTTAACAAGTAGTCGGGCATTAGGTGTTTTAAATCAGGAGGAGCAGCCCACCATTCAGTAGTGGGATCTCCCCACAGAACTGGTCCTCAGGGCCCCTGTCCCTCTAAACATGAACAACATCCTCATTCTGGGCATGAATTCAGAGTCATTGCTAACCCACATAGGTACTCACCTAACAAGAATGGATTACCAGGACTCTGTCCCCTTCTGGGAGTTAAGTGCTCCTTATCAATAAAAAGGAAGCAGGGAAAAGTGTGTGCCTCTATTTCAAGACCACTTTGACTTCAATGTGTTTACTGCTGAGATTAATTACATTCTCTCTTTCAACCTCCTGGACCAAATGGGCAAAGCCTGGATCACAATATGAACCTCTGGAGGTATGAACAACCTCATCCTGATCAAAGATGGCCTTCTCCTTGTTGCCATTATGATGCTACTCAAATAGGGACATGGCTCCAATGTGTACAGAGGCTGATGTGGGGAAGTCTGCTCCACCATAATGTCATTGGGATTTACTCACTGCTCCTGGCCACATCTAAGCCTGGTCTAGGCTGGCTTTGGCTTATTGGGTTTAGCATTTCCTTTCAGGCCAATGCGGAGGAACTTAGCCTGAGAGCTCAGAGACAGAGATGTCAGTGTGAAATAGGAAATAGGACAGACTACTAATAATATTGGGTCAGGAAACTCCAAGATAATTAAGGTTGTCCACTGCTTCCTGAAGTCCACTGGACACAATTCACACCTCATTTCTCACTTCTGTGTTGTGACAGCCCAACATAGTTGAGATTCTCCAGAAAGAAAACAGATTCACTTGATCCTTGCTGAGGCTTCAACATTTCAACCACTGAAAACTTTCTTCAAATCTTTTCTTATTTGGATTTACCTTGTAACTTCTCCAGACAACCATCTAAAATAGTGTTCTTCAAAGTTGTGATTCATAAACTACCTACATTAGAATTTCCTGAGCTACTTGTTGAAAAATGCAAATTCTAGGATCCTTCTGAATGAGAGTCTCTGGCAGCAGGGCTCAGAAATATATTTCAAACCAACTTTCTGAATGATTCTGACACACAACAACATTGAAGCACCACTAATCTAGAGCTAGTACAGTGATTCCCAACCTTGGCTGCACATAGTCACCTGAAGAAATTCTAGAAGTCCCAAATGCCTCAGACCAATCAAATCAAAATGCCTGTGGACCGAATTCATCTTTTGAAAGCTTCCCAGGTGATCCCAATGTACACTCAATGTTGAAAACCTCTGCAATAGAACCCTCATTCTCAGAAGATGAGGTGACTGCTTTGTCACAAGAGGATGACATTTAGGAACTCGACAGTGGTCAAGGACAACTCCCCTGCATAACTGTGGGAACCGGGAGGTCTAGGCCAGTGTCACTGTAAGTGCGGTCTGCAGACCACTGCCAGTCCATGAGTTATTTCTTTAATGACACTTAAGGAGCTTGTGTCATCATGTAAAACAATCATTCATTAAGGGTTTGTTGTTCTTGTTGTTGTTGCAGCAAGACTTCCTTATAAAGTCAACAGTACATTGATATACATTCTAATGCAAGCTCCTTATCTCATCATGGATCGACAACAAATAGTTGTGGCTGGACAGTTTGAGCAGCATTGGTCTAGACCAGCTGCCCAGGCATGGGGATAGTACCTCAAGGGTCCCCACAGCAATCAAGTCCAGCCACTGACTCCCGGAGCAGCTGAGGCCAACCTGGAACTCAGCCCTCACAGGGCACAGCATGCCCATTCTAGAATGCTGATACACTGCTCACAGGACAATGGGCTCAACACCAAGAAGAGCTCAGTGGGACCTTTCAGGGAACCCAAACACAAAGTGACAGCCTCGACGGAAGCCCATTGGCCCCAAACTTGGTGCCCCTTAATTAACCATCCAGTGTGGCCAATAGAAAGTTGGCAAAACTTCCTGACCAAAGGCCAGAGTAACCCATGACTGGGTTCAGGCCCTCAGAGCACAGAGAACACGCCATAGTCATGACTCTCTAAGCTATGAGAAAGAAAGTCAACCAAGTCTCACCTATCTCACCTAAAACAGAGAATTTATTAGTTCATCTCAGGCTTTTATCATTTAGTGGTAACTACAGCCACTG
Source organism: Papio anubis (assembly GCF_008728515.1). Lineage (NCBI taxonomy): Eukaryota > Metazoa > Chordata > Mammalia > Primates > Cercopithecidae > Papio > Papio anubis. The sequence goes on from NW_022161922.1 coordinate 144,962, forward strand.
ACAGAGGTGGGCTGACACTTCCTCAGCTTAGCAACTGCAGCAGAATGACAGTCATGCCTCTGTCCCCATAGTCACAGCAAAGTGCAAGGACTGCCCCCTTCTTGAGCCAGACTGGTTTATGCCCCCATCTTTAAAACAATCACTGTAATTTTGATTGGATATATCTAGGTCATGTGACCACTAGACAGGAAGTGTGCTAAATCCCACATGAATCACATGAATTGTGAGCAGATGAAGGGTGGATTCACAAAGGGAAAACTGATGAGCTCTCAGCAATAGAAGGCAGAAGGGATTCTGGGCAGGTAAAGACAATAGCTGCCCCCTACAATAGCCTCTGAGAATGGCCAACTCTGTATGCTATAATACAAAGAAACCTGAACCTACACCTGCCAGCACCACCATGCCTCCACCCCAGCCGGTGCATCTGTCTGTAGAGACACGTGGAGGCACCAAGATCAGTAACCAACCCAAGAAATCACAGCACCTACTTCTGTTATTTGCTTTGGAGACATCATCCAAAATAGACTTTTTGAGGGATTTATTCCTCTTATTGCTTCTCCCAAACCCAGCAAAAACCCTAATTTCTTTTCATCTGTCCACTTATTTATTCATGTTTCATTCAACAAACATTTGTTGAGTGTTGATGATGCTGATAGTTGGAGATACCCAGACAGATAAGGCATATTGTCCTCTTTCAAAACTTGGCTGCATTAGTTATGTCCCTATGGATGCAATTTTCTTTTCTTTTTGAGTTTCTCTCTTTTTAGGCCTGGAACAGAAACTGGGAGGAAAAAAAAGTGAAAGCTTCATAGGGGGTCTCTATCCTGAAAATGAGAAAGATCTTGTTACTAGATTATCTTCAGCCTAAAATGAAATAATCCACCTCTATGCTATTGAGGAAAATCCCTTCCCATAAGCTTTCCAGGGAAATGTAAGCTGGATCTGGATATGAGGATTCCTCCTCAGTACTGCTTAGCCAAATGTGATTTCTACAACTGCCTCCTTAAAAAAGTGTTGTAGAAATTGCACTGAAAAAGGTTCACATTCTTGGACAAAATACAGCCTTTTAAATTGTAGACTCACGAAGGATTTAGGGACAAAGATCCCATCTAAGACCTTTGAATTTCTGTATTTGACTTGATATGCCACAAAAAAATAGCAGTGGAGTTACTTAGCGAGCAGGGAGATTGTAAAGTAAGGGTGGTCCCACCTCCTACCCATCTGCAGTGGATGGTGGCATGAGAAGTTGGGGTGAGGCATTGCTGGGACCAGAATTCACTCCTTTCTATTTATGAATTTGGCTGTAGATAGGGAACTGCATCAGAAAAGGGATCCCTAGGAATCCTGGGAGAGTTAGGCCTCCATTCCCACAGTGACTCAGCTGGAAATGACTTTAGTGAAAGCCAGTGCCCTGGGCTATATGGGCAAGCTGTTTACCCCTGTAGATAGAGTGATCCTTTATCCCCGTGGCTCAGGACTGCTTCAGTTCATGCCTGCCATTCCAGCATAGTGATTAAAGGCAACTTTCACTCCAGAAGAATCCCAACTACTGGGAGGCCGGTGAGGCCCGGATCACACAAAGGTCAGGAGATCGAGACCACAGTGAAACCCCGTCTCTACTAAAAATACAAAGGTAGCCAGGCGGTGGTGGAAACCTGTAGTCCCAGCTACTTGGGAGGCTGAGGCAGGAGAATGGCGTGAACCCGGAGGCCCGGAGCTTGCAGTGAGCTGAGAGATCCGGCCACTGCGCCTCCAGCCTGAAGCTGACAGAGCAAGACTCCGTCTCAAAAAAAAAAAAAAAAGAATTCCAATTTGGACAATATAACATGACCACATAGAAGACTTTGCGCCAAGTCCTAAAAGCCCCCTTTTATCCGAGCCTCAGCATGAACTTCCCCAAGGCAAGCAATGTGGCAAGGATATGTCCTGCACATCTAGCCCAGCATTCTACTTACCAACCCTGCCATATGTAAATCAGACCTCAGAAGCTGCAGGTTGGATAAATGAATGAATGCATGGTTAGTTTGGAATATGGTAATTCATTTAAAAAATGCATTCACTTCACAGCATGCCTTTCACTGAACTTGCATATTTAGGGGTTCTTCTTGTCATTTCTGCCTACCCCCCAAACTTCTCATAAAGAGAGACTGTGATGCCAGAAGGCCAGGACATCGCCTGGGGTGAGATGCGCCAAACTCACAGGAAGCGGCAGTGATCCGACCAGAATGTGTGCAAGGCAGAGGTGAAAATGCTGCTATGCTGGCTTGGCACTTCAGAGACGGAGCCCCTTGTTTTGGGTGGATACCAGTTACAGGGAGCTGAGGAAAATGCATTCTCTGGATTCTAGAGCAAGTAGTTTTGTAAAGGGTGTGTATGTGTGGGGAGTGGGAGGCGGGAGGTGGGAGCTTGTGCAGATGTAAGGGAAAACCAGAGAGAAAATTACTGTAAAAAATATCTTTGTTAAGTAGCAAAACCAGCAGCTGGACCAGATTAGCTGTTCCCTTCTCTTTCCTATTTTTGGACTTGGAAGGAAAATGTGCAAAATAATTCCTGTTTTGGAGAAAAGTAGAGAAGAAAGTTGGGGGGTAGGTTGTGGGGAGATGAGGTTGTGGACCAGGACAGAGAAGCTGATGAGGGGCTTCATGGTTGGGGGCTCCACTCTTCCCCTGGAGACTGGGGACATCAACACTGCTCTCTCTTCCTCCCCAGGGAATGTGGGGGACTGGGTCTCTGCTCAGTGGCTAAGAAAAGCTTTAGAGACAAGTGCCAAACTTGTGATTCTCACAGGGCAACAGCTGAGGCCAGGCACAGACCAGACAACAGAAAGAACTTAACCTCCAGGCCATAGCTGAGGTGCTGACGGGCAAGAGCAACCCCCCAGCCGACCTGCCATTCCAGTCTCCTTTCCCTGCCAGCAAGTGGGCACTGTTCTGCTCTAATCCTGACTGTTGTCAAAATCTTCCAGGAAAAGCTCCAAGGGAATTCACTCCTGCTTGGTGTAAATGACTGCAAAGAAGGCGCATGGGCTTACCTGACATGGAGGTATCTCTAATGACCACATTGCATACATCATGTGGCAAATGTGAAAAGCATTTTGGAGGTTATTAAGCCTCAAAACTCCTACACTTCTGGTGGGAATATAAATTGGTATAGACACTGGAAAGCTGTCGGCAGTATTTACTAAAACTCAATGTACGCACACCCTATGATGCAGCAATTCCACTCCTAGGTATATGACTAAGAGAAATAAGTGTGTACATACTCACCAATTACCCAAAGCACAGTGTTTATAATGGCTCCAAATCAAAAACCACCCAAACACCCATCAGTAGTAGACTGGATACATAATCACTGCTATATTCACATAACAAGAACGTATCACCTATAGATACCAGCAGCAATGTGGCTGAATCTCACATATGCAAGTGAGCCAAGGAAGCCAGACCAAAACAAGGACCAAGGGTCTCACTCCATTTCTATAAAGCACAGAACAAGTGAAGCCAGGGAATCCCTGAAGCTGGAATAAGGGTCCCCCTTGCAAGGGGGTCTTGACTGGAAGAAAGCACAGGGACTTGCTAGGGAGCTGCTTGTAATCTCCGTGCTAGTTACAAAGGTGCATAAAATTTGTAAAACTTCAAAGGGCTGTTCTCTTATATGTGCACTTTTTGAATATTTGTTATATTTCAACTGAAAAAGTCTGAATGTCACCAAACATTTCTACACTTGTACCATATGAATAGCTGGGCTTCAACTGGGCCCCAGGTAGAAAGTTGCTCTCTACATTGAGCTGAAACTCAGTCCCTAGTTCTACCCTCTGCAGGCCACAGACATGTGGATCCCTTTTGTACCACATGCCCTCATGCTCGCTTCTGGGCTGAGCCTACTCCATTCTCAATTCCCCTCGATGGCACACAGTCTTTGTTCTAGAACTGCCAGATGTAGATATGACTCCCCTCTGTAGGAGAGGCCTCAAATGGACTCTTGTCAGCTGACTGAAGCTTCTGTTTACTTGTTTTTATTCTCCTTCATTTCTCATTTGAGACGCTGCTTCAACTTCCAGCCCTCTGCCAAAGCTGGGGATACTTTGACCAGCCAAGAAGAAGTGGACTTCAGGGCTGTCTCAATTCCTTTGAGCAAAGAGAAGCCCTGGAGGGGCTGGCCCACAACCCACAGCCAATCTCCAAGGCAGGACCTGGAAACTAATTCATGGGGGAGGAGGTCTGACCACTTTCACTACTTCCCCTGGAGCACGCAGTGTCTTACCTCATTGAAACCATTAATGGGCCAGTACCTCTTCAGTTTCCCATATATTCAAGGGAGCAAAAGTCCTGGACCAGAAGCATCTTTTCACAGGAATGTTATGAACATGGCACAGGAAAGGGCGCACAGAGCTTAATGTGACTGCCCTGAGGACTGGGAACGGCAGCACACTCGGTTAAACTTATTTGCTTCCCAGAAAAGGGAAAAATAACTAATTCCCTGGGAAGTGTCAGAGAGGTCTTTGTCTCCTGTAATGGTTTCCATGCTCACCATCTCAGGTGCCCTCTTCTGATAATCTGAATGATTGGATTTCTGAAGTAATAAGAAAAACTGAGTTCTCATGGCCCACTCTGTGTTAGGCTCAGTCACAAAGTCACTTAAAACTTATTTATGCTAACATGGACCTTTTCTTAAAAAAAGAAAAAAAGACAAACCAGGCTATTTATATAGAAGTCTAGTTAGCAAGAAGAATGAAAATACAGCTCTGGCATGTCAATAAAAAGACATTTTCCTAACCAGCTAGGGCAAAGCCTCTCAGTAGAAATTCCGCTTTGCCGACTCTTGATTAAAGACTTTGTTTTATAACCATCACTGACTGTTTAGACAGAACAAGCTATGTAAGTTGCAGTGCCCAATGCACACTGAAAATGCGTGACATTTTTTCAATTATTATTATGATCATAAGACAGTGACAGCAAGACATTAAACCAAGCTGGGGCACTGTGTGTCTGTACAGGTTGTATGCAGTCCGTGAAGCTGGCTCAGGATTCAGGAATCCTGTGAGAAAGTTCCTTTAAGATTGGGAAGAAGTCAAGAGTGTTGATAATAATTGAGAGCCTGGCCAATGTATAATAAAAGGGAAAAAAAGTAAGAAGATTGGAAGTGAAGAGATGTCATTCTTTGCAGCTATTATGACATAGCTGGAAAAACTCAACAGAACCAACAGAAGAACAATACTAATAGAGCTAACATGAAAGTTCAGCAAGTTTGCTGATAACAGTATCGAACCAAGAAGAACATAAAGAAGTTGAAAGGGTGGAGATGGAGCATGGACGGGTAAGGAGGACCTCTTTGGAGCAGCTGCCATCTCGTTAGTTGGAGTGGTAGTGCTAGAGGAGAGTTCTACCTCTTTGCATCCCACCAAGAGAGGGCTTCAGTGTAAACCCTGGATGCTTTTTATCCCCTGGAGTTTAGGATACCCATACACTGGGTCTGCACTGGTGTGACAGATCCCTAGACAAAGGACTGAGTGCCTGAGGATGCAAGGCCAAGAGGGAACCGGAGGCTCACTGCCCTCCCTTCTGAGGGTGGGTCTAAGCCACTGAATGGTGGGAGATAGAGGTGGAAATCTGGATAGGAGTGCTTTGCTTGGTGTAATTTAAAAGGGATTCAGCTCAAGACCACTGGAACAAAGGCGTACTTTACGAAGAGAGTTCTGTGTAGAGTGGATCCTGATTTGGAGCCAGAGGAGATATGATGCTCATTTAAGTCTGGAGTTTTAAATGTTCTGTTAACAAGTAAGACTGTAGAGTCAGAAAGCCAGGACTTCATCCATCGCTCTGCCACTTGTCTGCTCTGTAAATTTGTACAAATCCCTTAACTGCTCTAAGAGTTTCTCTATGGATTTAATATTATTCTCCCAATAATATCTACCTACCAGGATTATGGCGACAAATAATGATGTAATGATAACCTACAATAATCACTGCATGTGTTTTGTAATCACAAAGCCTCTTTATTTTGGGGTCCCACTACTTCTTTAAATTTGTTCTGTGGGGCTAGTTATTTTCTGCTCCTGGATCATATTTAGGACAAGTCTCAGGGGCTTCATGGTCCCTTTCAGGTAATAAAAGCAGTCTCAGCTCAATAATTCATATTCTCAGTCCAGTAAAAAAACTGAATTTCATACTTTGTCCACAGTTTCAGCTTCTGCATGTTCATTCACAGCTTAGGCCTGGAATTGGGTGTCTGCTGCTGCTGCAGTGGCCCAGGTGGTGACTTTGAGTTCTTGAGCTCTGATTCTGCCTCCCCAATCTTGTTAATTGTGGTTTCCGACCCCCCTAGGCTCACAGGGTGGGAGACAGCAGGGAAAGGTGGCATGAAAGTTCTTGCTCGGCTGACACCATGGTGGACTAGAAGTGGGGCTCTTTGGTCTCAGCAGTTCTCATGGGGACAATTTGGGGTTTCTTCAGAGACGTCTCCTCTCTCCTGCCTCACCACTGTGAAAAGCATCTAAAGTCTTTCCATTAAGGATAACAAATGCCACAAGGTTTTTACGTATGTGTAAATAACCTTTATTAAATTAAGGCAGCTCGCCTTCTACTCTGGGTTCTAAGCAGTTATCCATAAAAATTCGTAAGTAAATAAAGGCTTTTCTAGTAGCTTGAGATATCATGTACTTTCTGTTGCTGAGTCTATTAATGAGGCAATTTATGTTTATAGAACTCTGATGTGAAACCAGCCTCAGAGCTTTTTGGATAAGCTACATAATCATAGTGCATTTTTCAAAATTCAACATCTGATTTAGTAAGCTAAAATTTTTGTTTTGATTTTCACATTTATGTTCGTAAGTGAAATATGCCTATAATTTCCTTTATCTGGTTTTGTAATCCAATATTATATTAACTTCATAAAATAAATGGTGCAAATTTTTCTTTGTTTTCTGGCACAACTTATTCAGACCTTTAGAATTATTTTGATCTATAATTATCACAATTTAGTTAATATAATTTACCTTATCACAATTGTATAATTATCACAATTTAGTTAATTTAATTGATCTGAACTTAAACAATTTATTTAATGTATTTTCTTTTTTGTGTGTCCTCTTCAATTTCTTTTACTAGTGTTTTACCATTTTCCTGATACAGACATTTCACTTCTTCGGTCAAATTGATTCCTAGTTCTTTTCTATTTTTCATAGCTACTGTCAATAAAATGCCTTTCTGATTGCTTTTTCAGACTGTTTGATGTTGGTGTATATAAATGCTACTAATTTTTAATAGTGATTTTATATTCTACTTTTCCAAATTCATTTATCAGTTCTATCAGTTTTTTTAGTATAGTCTTTAGATTTTCAATATATAAGATTATATAGTTTATAAACAAGGATAATTTGACTTCTTCCTTTCCAATTTGGATGCCCTTTATTTCTTTCTCTTGTCTAATTGCTCTGGCCAGGACTTCCAGTACTATGTTAAGTAAGAGTGGTGAAAGTGGTCATCCTTCCCAGGTCGTAGAGGAAAGGCCTTCAACTTTTCCCCATTCAGTACCATATTAGCTGTGGGTTTGTCATATATGGCCTTTATTACTTTCAGCTACGTTTTTTCTATTCCCAGTTTGATGAAGAGACACTGAATGTTACTGACTGCTTTTATAGTACTTACTGAAATGATTCATGGTTTTTGTTCTTGGTTCTGTTAATGTGATGAATCATGTTTATTGATTTGCTATGTAGAACCATCCTTCCGTCCCTGAGATAAATTCCACTTGACCATGGTGAGTTAACTTTTTACTGTGTTGTTGAATTTGATTTGCTAGTATTTTGTTGAGGATTTTTGCATCTATGATGATCAGTGATATTGGCCTGTAGTTTTCTTTTCTTGTTGTGTCCTTGTGTGGTTTGGGTATTTTTCAGGGTAATCCTGGCCACTAATAATGAGTTTGGAAGTATTTCTTCCTCTCCAATTTTTTTTTTTTGAAGAGTTTGAGTAGAATTGGCATTAGTTCTTTTTTAAATATGTAGTAGAAGTCAGCAGTGAAGCCACAAGGTCCCAGGCTTTTGATGGGAGAATTTTTATTATGGCTTCAATGTTGTTACTGGTTATTAGCTTGTTGAGTTTTCTTACGTCTTCATGATTCAATCTTGGTAGGTTATACGTTTCTAGTAATTTATCCATTTCTTCTCAGTTTTCTAATTTGTTGGCATCTAGTTGTTCCTAATAGCGTCATGATTCTTTGTATTGCTGTAGTCTTAGTTGTCTGTCTCCTTTTCTTGTTTCTGATTTGGGTCTTTGCTCTTTTTTCCTTAGTCTAGCCCAAGTTTGCCAATGTTGTTTGTCATCTTTTAAAAAAACCAACTTCTCCTTTTCTTCTGTATTATTTTTTGCCTCAATTTTATTTATTTTTGCTTTGTTATCTCTTTCCTTCTAATTTCGAGTTGCTTTATTCTTGCTTTTCTTGTTTCTTGAGGTGCATCATTAAGTTATTTGTTTGAGGTCTTTCTACTTTTTTTTTTTATATATATATAGGCATTTATTTATATAAGCCTCCCGCTGAGTACTGCTTTTGCTGTATCCCACAGATTTTGGTGTATTGTATGTCCATTTCTATTTGTTTTGAGAAATGTTTAAATTTCCTTCATAATTTTTCATTGACCCATTGGTTGTGCAGGAGCATGTTGTTTAATTTGCATGTGTTCATGTGGTTTATGAGATTCCTCTTGTTGTTGATTTTAGTTTTGTTTCTTTGTGGTCAGAAAAGATACTTGATATGATTTCTGCTTTTTTGAATGTGTTGAGATTTGTTTTGTGACTTAAAATGTTGCCTATTCTGAAGAATATTCCATGTGTTTATGAAAAGAATGTATATTCTGCAGCATTTGGGGAAATGTTCTATAAATGTCAGTTTGGCCTGCTAGTTCTAGTATATAGTTTAACTTCAATGCTTCTCTGTTGATTTTCTGTCTGAATAATCTCTTCATTACTCAAAAGGGGTCTTAAAGTCCCCTATTATTGCATTGCAGCCTCCCTCTCTCTTTAGATCTATTAATATTTTTCTTCATATACTTGGAAGCTGTGGTGTTGGATGAATGGAGATATTTATAATTGTTATATCCTCTTGTTGAATTGACCTCTTTATCATAATATAGTAACCGTGTCTCTTTTTACAGGCTTTGACTTGTAGTCTTTTTTATCTAATAAAGATACAGCTCGTGCTTTTTTTTGGATTCCACTTGCAAGAAATATCCTTTTCCATTTTCCATACCTTGACTTTTAGTCTATGTGGGTCTTTATAGGTGAAGTGGGTTTCTTGTAGGCAGCACATAGTTGGGTCTCCTTTTTTTTTTTTTTAATCCATTCAGCTGCTCTGTACCTTTTACTTGGAGAATTTAGTCAATTTACATTCAGAGTTATTATAAGGACTTACTACTGCCATTTTGTTGCTTGTTTTCTTGTTGCTTTGTAAGTCCTCTCCATTTGTTACTTTCTTACTGTCTTCCTTTTGTTAAGTGATTTTTTTTCTGATAGTATGTTTTAATTATTTACTTTTTATTTCTAGTCAGTCTATTACAGGTTTCTGCATTGTGGTTAGCATGAGGAGTATTACAAGAAACATCTTACATATATAATGAGTTGTTTTAAAGAAATGACATCCTTTCTTAGATCAGAGAATAGACACAAAGAAAAATATTTTTAAAAATACATTTTAATTCTATCTTCCCTACACTTTGATTTTATGATGGCTCAGTTTACATTATTTTTATATTACCTATCTCTCAACAGGTTGCTGTAATTATTATTGTCTTTGATAGATTTGTCTTGGGAGATTCATACTCAAGTTGTGAATGCATTGCACAGCACAATTACAGCATTTGAGTATTCTGGGACTGTCTGTGTACTTAATTTTACAAGACAGTTTTATGCCTTCAAATGTCTTCCTTTGCACATTAGTACTTTTTCCTTTCATATAGAAAAACTCCCTTTAGCATTTCTTGCAAGATGGGTCTGATGGTGAATTCTCTCAGTTTTTGTTCATCTGGGAAAGAGTTTCTCTCTCCATCGTATTTTAAATATAACTTTGCTGGACACAGTCTTCTTGGATAATAATTATTTTTCCTTTCATCACTCTGAAAATGTCATTCTACTCCCTCCTGGCTAATATAGTTTCATTTCTTTTTTTGTTTGTTTTTGTTTTGAGAATGAGTCTCACTCTTGTTGCCCAGGCTGGAGTGCAATGGTACAATCTCGGCTCACTGCAACCTCCACCTCCTGGGTTCAAGCAATTCTCCTGCCTCAGTCTCCAGAGTAGCTGGGATTATAGGCACCCACCACAATTCCTGGCTAATTTATTGTATTTTTAGTAGAGATGGGGTTTCACCATGTTTGCCAGGCTGATCTTGAACTCCTGACCTCAGGTGATCCACCCACCTTGGCCTCCCAAAGTGCTGGAATTACAGGCATAAGCCACCACACCCAGCCTCCTTTCTTTTGAGAAATCTGTAGCCAGATGAATTGGAGCTTCTTTATATGTTATTTGTATCTTTTCTCTTGTTGCTTTTAGGATCCTCTCTTTGTCCTTGACCTTTGAGAGTTTATTATATTCTTTGGGGTAGTCTTTTTTGGGTCAAATCTGTTTGATGTTCTCTGACCTTCCAATTATGTCTTTCTCAAATTTTTGAAAGTCTTTATTTTTTCTTGGAATCACCTTTTTACCTCTTGCCCTTGCTCAGCTGCCTCCTGAACACCAAAAATTCTTAAGTTTGGTCTTTTGAGGTAATTTTCTATACCTTGTAGACATTCTTCGTTCTTTATCATTCATTTTTCATTTTTCTCCTCCACCTGTGTATTTGAGAGCTCACTGAATCTTTCCTCTACTTCGTCTGTTCTGCTGCTGAGAGCCTCTAATGAAGTTTTCAGTTCTGTAAATGCATTTATCAGTTCTAGGATTTCTGTTTGACTTTTTAAAGATTATTTCAATCACTTTGTTAAATGCTCTGATACATTTCTGAATTGCCTTTCTGTGTTATCTTGGAAATCACTTGGTTTTCTTAAAACTGTGATTTTGAATTCTTGGTCAGAGAGTTTACATATCACCGTCTTGTTAGAGTCAGTCCCTGGTTACTTGCTTTGTCTGTTTGGGGAGATAGTGGTTCCCTGTTTGCTTTTGTTTCTTGTAGATGAACATCTACATATTTGCTTGAAAGTTAATTAATCCAGTCTTCTCTGTGTGGCTTGATTTTTATTGAATACATCTGCTTTGTTGCTATGTTACTTTATTGCTATGTTACTATCTCCTTTTCAGCTCTAGGAGGCACCTTAAGCCCAGGTTTGCCTCAGTTTTGGTAAACAACTGGAGTGTTGCCCATCCTGAATGGAAGAGGTCCCAAATAAGATATCTTAGCAGTGTGAGAAGGCTGGCTAGGGGTTCATGCCCAGGACACCTATGGAATGTACCTTGTACAAACATAGTGTCATACAACCACATGGATTTGGCATCTTATTTGGCTGAATCACAGAGCAGAGTTTCCAGGGCGAGGGATGGTAGTCCCAGTCCCTTACTTTGTCTCCGCCTGTCCCCAGGGATATTTCTTCCTTCTGGCACTTGTGATGTTTCCTATGGATTAGAGCAGCACAGGTCTCCTGCTCTCCTGGCAAGGAGCTCAAGATCATGGGGGAGCTAGTTGTCCATCCAGATCTCACTTTCTCCAGTATAAAAAGCATGAGTTGGGGAGAAATTTTCTGTACGGTACTGGGCAGAACAAGGGGAGGGGCATCACAGATATGAAAATTCAATTCTCTTACCATCTGCTTGAGGTTTTTTCACTTCTGTGTGGCCCTGGAGACTGTCTCATCCTATATGAGTTCTGAGATACTGCTGGTGATAATCTTAGTACTGTGTATTTATTTTTGGTTTTCTTGGTGCAGAGGAGGGGGCTAGGAAGTGAACTAAGCTTGTGTCCACACCACCACTGTGGAACTCTCCAAAAAGTTTATTTAAGACTAGAATTAGCTGTCTCTTGAGAGTCTGGTAGAATTCACCTGTAAAACCATCTGGTCATAGTATCTCCGTGGGAAGAAAGATATTTAAATCATATTTTAATGTGTTTAATACTTAATAGTTAATTCAAGTTCTCTATATTTTTCCAGGGTTGATTTTGGCTTTTGTATTTATTTAAGTATTTACTTATTAAGTCTTCAAATATGTAAGCACATAGCTTTTCCTAATACCTTTTTAAATGACAGCTTTATTGAAATGTAATTCACTCACCATGGTACTTACCCTTTTAAAGTGTACATTTTCAGTTGCTATTCACAAAGGCATGCAACTGTCACCATTATCTAATTTCAGAACACTTTTTATCATTCCAGAAAGAAATTCCATGCTTTTTAGTCACTCTCCATTGTCTCCTGCACACCCCATAACCCAGTCCCTGAAAACCACTAATCTACTTTATAGATTTGCCTATTTTAGACTTTCCGTATAAATGGAATCATGCAATATGTGTGACCTTTCGTGTGTCTTCTTTTACTTACCATATGTTTTCAGGTTTCATTCATGTTGTGCATGTATTGTTACTTCATTCCTTTATATAGTGTGTAATAGCCTATGATGTGGAGATAGTATATTTTGTTTATCCACTCATCAGTTGATAGGCATTTGGTTTACCTCCATTTCTGGCTATTATGAATAATACTGTTACCAACATAATTATAAGTAAACAATGGCTGAGCTTCCTGGGTGCACCCGCTGCCTCAGCCATCACACACACACACACCCCTTTCCTATGATCACAGAACCAAAGGGCAAAAATGTCAGGCAGAACAGAGAACTCTTAGGTCTCTGATACATGGCCACTGGCAATGTGTGTTCTGATTAGAGGGGAACCAACCACTCCTGGTTTTATCAGCCTTGTGTCTTTTCATGCAAGATTTCATTTGAATAAAGGTCTCCAGAATGTTGAAAATTTGGAAAATCATCAATAACCCAGTTCTATTACATTTGAGAAAGTTGAGATCCAGAAGAGTTAAGTCATTTGTTCAAAATCATACATATAATTTGTTCAAAGTCATAAATTTAATGAGTGACAAACTCAGGATTGGAAATTATTTCTTCTTCGTCTAATCAACTGCCCACTTCACTGAAATAAACCAAATCAAAATTAAAGACTGTCAACAAAACTCAATAGTTATTTCCGATTTATGCCAAAATTTGGGCATGTTGGAGTCTGTGGGGATTTCTCTCGCAGAAAGATAAAACATAAAAGAGGACTGGAAATATGAATACTAGCAAAGCTTTTACAGTGCCAGAAGCATGTAAAACAAAACAAATACCACCTCAGTTCCTCTATCATATAACGCTGGCCATCTTTATTCCAAAGAAAGCCTGATAGATGCATTTTGTGCTGATGGCTGCATCCTGTGAAAGCTTGGAAGTCCATCTGAAGCAAATGATGATTTCTGCAGTGTTTGTTTATGAGTATAGCTATTGTCTCTCTCCACATCTGTGGCTGCGCTCCTGCAGCTGCTGAACTGGGGCCAGGGTCTGTGGTCTTGACCATAAGATTCTCTTTGGGCTGCTGCGCCTGCTGCAGATTGTATTTTTATCGTGCTTTTTCATGTGGATGGCCCGGTGCCAGCCATACCCAAGGAAGTCTTGGGGGGCAGAAAGTAGGTGGGGGTGCTCTGGGAGGCCCGGAGGTGAATGAGAAGTTCCCACAGGACACTGCCGCTGCAGAGGTGCTTCCTTCCCTCCCTCTGCCATACGCCTTCCTTTCCCGTTTTTGCAGTTTCTCTCTTTCTCAGAGATTCTACCTTCTCCCAGCTGTTGTATTGCCCTGAAAAGGGTGCATTCATTCTACTAAAGCATTCAACCTCCTCCCTTATCAAACAGGTTGGGCCTTGGGCTCTAAGCAAACAGCTGGAGCTGCAGCCCCACACCACTGGGAAGCAGGAGTTGCTTTGGCTCAGTCACACCTCAATTCCTAGTCTGAGTGAACGAGGGCATTTGGGGAGGCATGTGTAAAAGCCTAAAATTATGTTTGGGGCAATTGGCACAAATCAGCAACGATTTTCTTCTGAACACAGACAGGCAGGCTTAAAGGAAGTAAGAGTCTAGTTAAATAAAATATAGCTGTTCCATTCAACAGACGATTATACCACTAATAAGGACTGCATTTTTGAAGAATTTTAATGATGTGGGAAAACATATGTAATACCAAGTGAAAAAGTCAGATACAGAATTGTACAGGCACTATGACTCCCAGAATATAAAAATACATATGCGTGTGTATAATGTATATAATTTTTCTCTACGTATATATGCTCGGGGAAAAAAAAAACTAGAAGTCAAAAAACACCAAAATACTAACAGGGAGATTCCTTTTTCTGAGTTATAAATAAGACTATGGGTATTTTTTTTTCCTTATGCCTTTAGGTATGTTCCATCTAATAAAGAACATTCATGTCTTATAATCATAAAGTTACTTTCAAATGATGAAATTAGAAGCAACAGAATATTAGAGCTGAAGTTATTATAGAGATCATGAGTCTAATCTCCTCATATCCAAAAAGTGAAAACAGAGAGACCAAGCTGAGTGAATTGACCAAAGTTCATTTTGTAACTTAAGCTGGGTCCTAGAACTTCCGGCTCTTGAGTCAGTGTTTGTCCTCCAAGTTGCTGCTTGAACATCATTTTCTCATGTTCTTGATTAGTGTGTTCATTGCTACTAATATAAAAGTGCAGTTCATTCTTGTACACTGATTTTGTGTCCCACAAATTAGCTGAACTCACTTACTAGTTCTAGGAGTCTTTAATATTTTAGTAGATTCATTGGAATTACCTAAAAAGGCAACCACGTCATCTGCAACTAGGGACAATTTTATTTCTTTCCCAATGATTTGAATTCCTTTTCTTGCCTTACTGCAATGGCTAGAACTTCTAGTACTATGTTAAATAAGAATGGTGAGAGTTAATCTTTTCGCCCTGATCTTAGAGGGAAATCATTCAGACTTTCATTATTAAATGTAAAGTTAACTGTGGGTTCTTGCAGGTGCTCTTTATTTAGTTGAGGACATTACTTCTATTCATATTTTTCTGAGAGTTTATCATAAATGGGGGTTGAATTTTATGAAATGCTTTCTCCGCATCAATTGACATAATCATGTAATTTTTCTTTGATAGGCTATAATTAAACTAGACCACACTGACTGATTTTCCAATATTGAGCCAGGCTTGCATCCTTAGACTACACCCCACTTGGACATGTTATATAATTCTCTTTATATATATTGTTCAATTCTATTTTCTAAAATCTTAAGAGTTGTGTCTATAGTCATGAGAATGGTCTGTTGTTTCTTTTTCTTTTTTTTTTTTTTTTAACTATCTTTGTCTGGTTTTGGTATTTGGACAATTCTGGATGTATAGAATGAACTGGGAAGCATTACTTCCCCTTGTTTTTTTTGGAAGAAATTGTGCAGAACTGGTGTTTATTCTCCAACTGTTTGGTAGAATTCCCTAGTGGAATTATTTGGACCTGGAGGCTCCTTTTTGGAGAAGTTTTAAAAATTACAAACTCAATTTCCTTAATAGTTATAGAGCTATTCACATTACCGATCTACTGTTGGGTGAATTGTGGTAGTTTGTGCTTTTCTTAAATTGGCTGATTTTATCTCATTTGACAAATTTATGTGAGTAGAGTTTTTGTAGTATTCTCTTTTGATATCTTTGAAGTCTATAGTGATATCCCCTGTTTCATTCCTGATGTTAGTAATTTGTGTTTTCTTTAATCTTTTCTTTGTTAATTTTGCTAGAGGTTGGTCAATTTTATTGATCTCTTCAAAGAGCTCATTCTTTCATTGATTGTTCTCTATTGTTTTCCTCTTTTCAGTTTTATTGATTTCTGCTCTTTATAATTTATTTTCTTCTACTTGTTTTGGATTTATTTTTCCCTTTTTCAGGTTTTTAAGATCAAGGTTTAGATTATTGAGACTATTTTTCAAATTTATTTAGTGCTATAAATTTATCTCTAAGCATTGCTTTAGCTGTGTCCCACAAATTTGATGTTGCATTTTTATTTTAATTTAGTTCAATGTATTTTTATTTCCCTTTAGACTTCCTCTTTGACCCATGGATTATTTAGCAGTGTGTTATTTAACATCCAGGGATTTGGAGATTTTTAAATTATCTTTTTGTTATTGATTTCTACTTTGGTGTCATTGGGGTCAGAGAATATACGTTGTATGATTTTTTTATTTTAATTTTTTGAGGTTTGTCTTACTGCCTAAGATATGATCTATCATGGTATAGGTTCCATGGGCACTTAAAAAATGTGTATTCCACTTCAATTGAGTAGAGTGTTCTATAAATGTTGATTAGCTTCTGTCAGCAATTATGCTGTTGAGTTTTTCTATGTTCTTGCTAATTTTATGCCTAGTTGTTTTATTAATTGCTGAGAGAGGAATAAAGTGTTCAACAGTAATTGCGAACTTGTTAACTTCTTTCAGCTCCACCATTTTACAGCTCTGTGTTTGGTGCATACACACTTAAGACCACTGTATCTTCTTGGTGAATTATGTTTTTATTGTTAAATAATGTCTCTCTCTGCCCTGGTAATTTTGTTTTGAAGTCTACCCAACATTTATATAGCCACCCATTTCCGTTTGATTAAAGTTTGCATGATATACCTTTTCCTATCCTTTTACTTTCAATCTACCTATATTTAAAGTAAGCTTCTTATAGATGGCCTATAGTTTGGCCATGTTTTTAATTCACTCTTGGAAGTATTATAAAAGGATATTTAGAATCACAACAGGCATTATAATTTTTGCTTCAGCTGTCAAATGTAATTTAGAAAATTCAAGAAGAGAAGTAATACTGTATTCACCTATATTTTTACTCTTTCTGATGTTCCAGGTTTATTTTTAAATTGTTTATTTTCTATTTAGAAAACTTCATTTAGCCATTCTTTGGGGTAGGTCTGATGGTGAGAAATTTTTACCATCTTTTTAAAACATCTTTCAATCTCCTTTCCAACACATGCCCAGAAAGCTCCAAATCAGAAATTTTGAAGATCCCAGTCAGATCTCAACACCATAATCAGACTTCCATGATTCTATACTGCTTCTGAAATTCTCAGGGAGTACCTCATGTCCTTGAGAATTTTCTGTAATCGCTTTCATTCTAGAATTCCAATTTTTGTTTTAATCAGATATATTTAATCAGAAACATCTTGTGAAAAGTTTGGATTCTAAACTAGATCTTAATATGTAAAATAGTTATTTGAATAAAGCAACTGTCTATGAAGCATTGTCTGAAAATGATCCTCCGTTTGGAATTCCTGGGTTCCTCTTGGTTCTTCCCTGGGACACCCATTAAATCCTGAGTTCATGTATGCAAAGCCTTTCAAAGAGGACTTGACATCTAGTAGGCATCCACAGAGTTAGCAGTTATTAGAGGGACAGTGTGCTATGCTGGGTAGGAATGTGAGTTTGAGTCAGACTTTCTGGGTCTGAGGGCTGACTCTTGCTTTTTAGTTCCACATAAATCCTGGTCCCACTGACAAGTGAAGCCAGGCGGGCTTCTGGGTCCGGTGGGGACTTGGAGAACTTTTCTATCTAGCTATAGGATTATAAACACACCAATCAGCGCTCTGTCTAGCTAAAAGTTTGTAAACACACCAATCAGTGCTCTGTCTAGCTAAAGGTTTGTAAACACACCAATTAGCACTCTGTAAAAACAGACCAATCAATCAGCGCTCTGTAAAATGGACCAATCAGCAGGACGTGGGCAGGGCCAAATAAATGAATAAAAGCCAGCCACCGGAGCCAATAGCTGCAACCCACTCATGTCCGTGGAAGCTTTGTTCTTTCACTCTTCACAATAAATCTTGCTGCTGCTCACTCTTTGGGCCTGCACTACCTTTAAGAGCTGTAACGCTCACTGGGAAGGTCTGTGGCTTCACTCCTTAAGTCAAGCAAGACCACGAACCCACCAGAAGGAAGAAACTGTGGACACATCTGAACATCTGAAGGAACAAACTCCAGACACACCATCTTTAAGAATTTTAACACTGACTACAAGGGTCCGTGGCTTCATTCTTGAAGTCAGTGAGACCAAGAACCCACCAGAAGGAGCCAATTCCAGACACACCACTAATGAGTTGTGGGAACTTGGGAGAGTCACTTAACCTCTCTATGCCTTGGTTTTCTCCTTTATAAAACGTTACATAGTAAGAGCTTAATAGGTGTGAGGTCTCACTATTGCACTAGCCATTCACACTTTCCCTCCCCAACCAGACTGTAGGCTCTCAGGGCAAGAGCCACAGCTTACTGCTGTAGGAGCCTTCTAGCCTGCAGTGGGTGCATTTCCCACAGCACACACTCCATCGTTATTTGTGGGATAACTGAGTGTTCCATGGAGCCAACCCGATAGCCCTCCAGAGGACTGGCCTGCAATCCCAAACCTTCATCCTGAGAGCCACAGCTTTGAAAGTGGTATCTACCCGGGAGTCTGAGAGCATCGCTCAGGTGCCACAAACTCATTTTAAGGTGAAGTAACCAAATACACCAGTGCTAGGTGAGACCCCACTGTAGGTGTGCTTTGAAAGTGGTATCTACCCGGGAGTCTGAGAGCATCGCTCAGGTGCCACAAACTCATTTTAAGGTGAAGTAACCAAATACACCAGTGCTAGGTGAGACCCCACTC
>NW_022161923.1:0-9582 GCF_008728515.1 Papio anubis
GAGATCAACACCAGCTTTGTCCCACATCTTCAGATGCTCAGCTAACTACAGTGACTGCTCTCAAATTCTCCACCCATTCCCTCTGGGCAAGTGCCAATTAGGTAACGATTAGGGAAAAAAGAAGCTTCAATCTCTACCATTGCACACCCAACTTTCACAGACCCAAAAATCCAGCTAAAGCTGGTGAAAGAGCAGTGAAAGCCATGCTGGAATCCCCTCTGTGAAACAGACACTCATGTTCACATTCCCAGCGTGAATGTCAGCCCAGAGCCGGGCTGGACCCACAGCAGCAAAGCCGTGACGCCCGTCACCAGGATTACAGAGGCGATGTCTAGGTCAGAGATTAGTGACTGCCAAAAATAAGGTGAAAGTTGCCCCCAAAGCCAGTGAACACGGGAAAACCTGGGCAGGTTTCCTTCACAAAGAAAGTGAAGTTTAAGACACTCAGAAAAGCAAGAAACGAGTGCTAAGTATTTCTAACCATATGAGCTGTATGTTAAAAGCTTGTTATTTTAATTACCAGTGCTAGAAATAAGTTGCATGCCAAGGGTTTACAAAAAAAAAAAAACTTTGAAAAATATTCGTGAGAACTAAGTCGTGCAAGAAAAATCAAAACTTAAGAATTTTTGAAAAATTTTAGACATCAAGTTTTAAAAAAATGAAATGCTTCCTGCGTTAGGTACGGATCTTCAGATTCCCACGTGAATCACCAAGTGTGACACACAAATATGAGGATAGGCATATATTTCTTTTAGCCCGGAATCGCGGTATGTGCCTGTGGTCCCAGGTACTCGGGAGGCTGAGGTGGGAGGATCACCTGAGCCCAGGAGGTCGAGGCTGCAGTGAGCCGAGATCACACCACTGCACTCAAGCCTGTGTGACAGAGTAAGACCTTGTCTCACAAAGAATAAAACAAACAGAAGAGTATGTTTCATTATTGTCTCTTGGCAAAAAAACTAAACTAGCCCCAATATTGCCTTAGATGTAATTTAACAGCCCCAGTTTAATTACATCCCCAGTTTAAGGGGAAAATGAGGTCAACAGCCAAGACCAAAGAGATAACATATGCAATGGTGCGTTCAGGACAATGACTACAATTATAAAATATTCAGTTCAATTTCTACCCTTAGCATCAAGGTAGGGGTTCCTCATAATGGGAATTGGAGGCTCAAAGAAAATTTAGGCTCAACAATAAAAAAAAAAAAAAAAAAAAAAGCGGATTTTAATGCTGGTGCAATCACAGGAGACTGTGGCCCAGCCATCCTCAGCGCTGCAGGTACTCACGGGCACATCCGGGGTCTTGGCCACGCTAAGTCCGGGCCGGTGGCCACACAGAAGAGGCGATAAAACTTTTTTGGGAGTGAGATCAAAACTGTTCAGTCTAAGGCCGGGCGCGGTGGCTCAAGCCTGTAATCCCAGCACTTTGGGAGGCCGAGACGGGCGGATCACAAGGTCAGGAGATCGAGACCATCCTGGCTAACACGGCGAAACCCCGTCTCTACTAAAAACACAAAAAATTAGCCGGGCGAGGTGGCGGCGCCTGTGGTCCCAGCTACTTGGGAGGCTGAGGCAGGAGAATGGCGGGAACCCGGGAGGCGGAGCTTGCAGTGAGCTGAGATCTGGTCACTGCACTCCAGCCTGGGCGACAGAGCGAGACTCCGTCTCAAAAAAAAAAAAAAAAAAAAAAAAAAACTGTTCAGTCTAAAAACCTACTTTTCCAGGGGAAAGAAAAGAACGAGAAGCTCTCATTCAGGGTATTTGTAAAAGCCTGTTTCTAGCGCACTGGTAGATAAAAAGGGCCGGGGCCCTCGGGTTAGCGTCAGCGGGTGTCCGCCTGGCGGGGCGCACAGGGACTTACCTCAGTGATAGTGTTCAGGGCTATGTCTGCCCCGATGCTGAAATCGGAACGCGGCACATTGCTGGACACAGTAGCGGGAACCATGATCATAGGCACACAGAACTCCTCGTGCTTCTCCTGGGCGGCTGACAGCTCCAGGAGTCCCATTTAAATTGACCCAGTATCTACACGCTGGCTGCTGAGAGGCCATGGTGTGGAACGGCCAGGACATCGCTTAGTCATAGGGGGCACAAGCACCTCACTTGCCACTCCTGTGCTTCTATTTCATCAAACCCTATTTTCTCCTGAATATTGACCATAGCAAAGTCATTAGCCTTGGAGATGCATTTGAAACATCAACTTGCTTTGTTCAAGAGGTTTAAGACACACGTAAGTCTTTCTTGCCATGCTCAACACACTTGGCCGGCCCTCTCTGAGCTGATTCTGGAACAAAAGCCTTGGCCTGCCCCGTGAACATTCACACTGAGCACACTGAGCACACTGTGGCGAGGCCGCTTGGCCAGCCAGCAGGGGGCAGAAGAGAGCCGCAAGTGCCACGTGAGGTCCCTGCAAACTGCGCCTCTCTCCCTCAATCAAGGGGGGTGCCTACTGCCCATCCAGCGGCTTCCTCCAAGGCCTTCCTCCAAGGCCTCTTCAGCTGCCACAGCACTGACTTCAGACTGCTCAGCCAATGGGGTAACAGATTCAACAGAGTTCCATGGTGTTAAGGGAAAACTTCTGTTACCAGGCAACCTTAATATCAGATTCAAGGTAAAATAACCAACAAGATTGTTTCCAAACCAACATGCTACTAGTGCCTTATCCTTCAATGCTGCTTAAACATGGGGAAGTATGAGGAAAAAAGAGCATGGCACTTACTTCTTAAAAAATAACACCTCTTCCAGGTTCATGTTACCCATATCATAAAGACTTAGAACTCTGGATTCCCTACAGAAATGTGGAGTGGTGGTGGATCCCCACCTCAGACCCAGCCTCCCCCCAGGTCAGTCACCCCCCTCACCACGGGGTTCACACCTCTCCAGGCCCTGTCACCTCAACAAGGAAAGGTGGCGTCTCTGAGCTCTCTTCACAGGGGTACCTGGGAGCTAGAGAGACACACACAGACACACCATAACGGCACAAAATCCTGAAGTAAATACGCCATTCAGGACTTCATTATTAGTTTTTAAAACTGTAAGAACAGAGTGAGCCTGGTTTTAACCTCTCTGCCACAATAACACCATGTACATCTGTCTTTTACTGTTTGTTCCTTCTCCAGCAGCTGCTGCCTGGCTGGCCGACTGCAGAAGAAGAGCCCCTGGTACTCGGTGGAGCCCCTCCAGGAGCGTGAGCATCACGATCCGTCTCAGGACGCCCGCACAAGTTAGGGTCGCCCACAGGCCACCATTCCCAATGCCGAGAAGGCACTGAAGGGGCCTCCTGCTCTTTACAATGAAATGTCAACTCTCTAAGCTATGTTGTGTTGAAGAATTTTAACTGCAGTCCACACATACTTCTTTGTTTCGGTCTTGTTTTATCCTAGAGAGGCATATTATTATGGAAAATAGGATTTGCAAGGTTGAAGGGTTTTCTGAAGAGTCGACTTCTAATCCTGGAAGGAAAAAATGGAGCCAGATGTGGTGCTCACGCTGTAATCCCAGCAGTTTGGGAGGCTGAGCCGGGCAGATGCAGCTTGAGCCCAGGAGCTCGAGACCAGCCTGGAAAACATGGCAAAACCCTGTCTCACAAAATACAAAAAAAATTAGCTAGGTGTGGTGACATGTGTCTATTCCCAGCTACTCCAGGAAGCTGAGGTGGGGGATCACCTGAGCCCAGGAGGTGAGCTGCAGTCAGCCTAGATTTAGATCACTGCACTCCAGCTTGGGTGACACAGTGAGACCCAGTCTCAAAAAAACAAAAGCAAAACAACTGTATAAAAATCATTACAGAAGGGAGCTGGCTGGGCACGGTGGCTCACGCCTGTAATCCCAGCACTTTGGGAGGTCGGGGTGGGCAGATCACCTGAAGTCAGGAGTTTGAGACCAGCCTGGCCAATATGGCAAAACTCCATCTCTAATAAAAATAGAAAAATTAGCTGGGCGTGGTGGCGGGTGCCTGTAGTCCCAGCTACTCAGGAGGCTGAGAGAGGAGAATCACTTCAACCCGGGAAGCAGAAATTGTAGCGGGCCGAGATTGTGCCATTGCACTCCAGCCTGGGCAACAAGAGCAAGAGTCCACTTCAAAAATAAAATAAAAATAAAAATAAAAAGAAGCTAATGTTTTAAGGGAAAGGAGAAGAACTTTCAGTATTTATACATCTCACGCACACATCTGCAGTGGTGGCCTCAAGTATTCAAGATACACATTCCCACAAATATAGTTCAAAACTACTCACCAAGTTACACACTAAGAGCACACGCATTGTAAGAATGCTACATTATATTTTGTAAGCATCTGTATCCAATATTTTAGCATACTGGCAGTTTTCCCTTCAGGTGCTGTATGCCTAAATTATTACATGTTTAGTCATTCATTTTAGAATTTATGACTTCCTTTAGACAAAAGAAATATATTTAAACATAAGCTACTAAATTAATGACTTAGGGGAAAAATTACTAAATTAACTTGGAAGTTCAACTTTGCAAACTGAATTTGTTGGACCTCATGTAAGCTAGATGATCAGTTTTTTAAATTGTTGTGTTCCCCTCGAGGATGGAAGTCTCTTGTCTCTCATCCACTATACACACCACTACAGCCCGCGCCTGTCCTCCATGATGCCACAGTGCAGCCTGCAATTCATCCTGTAGCATGCCTTCCACACCTTACCTGAAAGTCACTAAGTATAACCCAGAAGGCAATGAAAAGCAGATAAATGACCTCCACCCCCACATCTAGCATGCAAATATTAAACATTCATCAAAGTAAAACCAAAAACCAAAAACCCATGTTAGCTCACGATTGTAACTGGTAGAGTTATGTGCATGGCAATTTTAAAAGTCCAGTTAAGTAAAAACCTAACTGAAAGTCTCAAGAAATACGAAGTTTATACAAGAAGACATCTGCAAACATTGACAGTGAGGAGAGGACTTCACTCTGCATCCAGCCTGTCCTGGAAGCCACGGCCAAATGCCAGGTTGTATAGATCTGAAAGCAGAAAAAAACAAGCGTTGAAATGTGTACAATCTCAGCAATGTACAAATTCGACGTAGGATGCTCAGAAACCTTGAATTTCCAATTAGAAAACAGGAACATGAGCAAGTCCCCCAGCAGTGCCCACCTTCTGCCTATGGCACGTGTAACAGGAATGCTGGCCACCTCGGGGGGACAGAGGCTTCCTGGTCACATTCGCTCTGGCAGCCACACAGCTGGCCCTGCCACAAACACCTGGCTAACAATGAAGAACCACCCGCTCCCTGGGCTTTGCTCACTCTAGCCGGGAGAGCGTGTTTACAGAGTACATTATCGACTGAGCCCTCGTTCAATGCGTCAAGCTTGTTGAAGACAGTGAACTGAGCAGAGCAAATGTTCCCAGTTGGACGGCACTCAGTCACAACAGCAGCAGCCACTGTTCACAGGGTGCTGGCTTCGTGCCGGGAACAGTTCCAAGCGTCTTCTTTCTGTCCGAGGAATGTGCACTGCAACCCTGTGGGGCCGTTTGCAACGTCCACCAGAGTTCTGAGGCAGCCGAGTCCCGGCTGTCTGTGGGCCTCACCGCGTGGCCATCCACGTCCCCTGCAGACCAGACCTCACTGCAGGTACCGCGGGTTCCAGAGCCGTCTTGAGGCACATGCTCCCTTCGCCACCTCTTCCTGGCCCCTGACACCAACCCTCACCACTGCTGCCAACACTTTATTTTCTCATGGCTCCTGAGGGGCCTGCTCTTTCTGCCCTTCCCTGCTCCCTGCGTCCGGCTTGGAGGATGCCCACATCAATGCCAACGCTCATGTAATCACCACCCCTTCCATGGGGCTTGACGCCTAGGAGTCTCAATATCAGAAAGTCAGATTCCTGTGCTTGTTGGAGAATTTCTTCCCATTGTGGAAGTGAAGGAGATCAAATTCTAGGTGCCTGCAATCACCTCATTTCCACAGCTAAGTAACTTCAGTAGTAGCACAAAACAAAAAAGCTTTTTAAAACTTCTTTTATACAAGCTAAATACAATTTAATTTTTACATCCACATTCTCATCAGCTCCCATCTGGTGAGCAGGCAAATAGTAATTTTCAAAGAAACAAATTGTTCCATAATTTTAACACTCAGCATTATCACTATTAAGCAAGAATTATCCCAAAAATACACGATGATCTTGTTCTCACATTCAAAACTTGATTGTCACACAGTGAAACAGCACTTAATGCAAAGGAATGTTTCTTTTCAGGTTTCTGCTCTGGGAAAAAAAAAAAAAAGATTTCTGGCAAAGAGATAAACAATTATGTAACTATCCAAAATACCTCCGAGAAAAATAATGTCATTAGTTAGTTCTTTAAAGTGTTACAAATGCAGCTGAGTTTTAATAGTAATTTGTCCACAATTATCAAAAGAATCTTTAAAAATCTTAATACTGAAAGAATAACCATAAATGGATATAAAACACAAAGCAGAAGAGTTAATATTTGGGATAGAGTTTGGTCCATATTTTTAACATATGCATAGTTATTTACCTAGCTGAAGTATATCCCTCTCCTCTTAGGCTCTTCAACAAGCCTGATTTTCAAACATAGACTGGCTTTTCGTACATGAAGGCAGCTTTAAAAGATGTCAGGATTGGGCCGGGCACAGTGGCTCAAGCCTGTAATCCCAGCATTTTAGGAGGCCA
Source organism: Papio anubis (assembly GCF_008728515.1). Lineage (NCBI taxonomy): Eukaryota > Metazoa > Chordata > Mammalia > Primates > Cercopithecidae > Papio > Papio anubis. Next base: position 6,653 of record NW_022161923.1, read on the forward strand.
AGGTGGGCCAATCTCTTGAGGTAAGGAGTTCGAGACCAGCCTGGCCAATAAGCAAAACCCTTCCTGTATTAGAAATTTTTGTAATTAGCCAAGCGTGGTGGCACACACCTATAATCCGAGCTACTCGGGAGGCTGAGGCAGGGAGAACTGCTTGACACAGGAGGCAGAGGTTGCAGCGAGCCAAGATCGCACCACTGCACTCCAGCCTGGGTGACAAAGTGAGACTGTCTCAAACAAGCATTTAGACCTCAGAAAAAGCTTGAGCATCCCCCGCCCCAACCAACCCAAGGAATCACATGGCAATGGTTATCATGTGATTTCGACACAAAAAAGTTCTGTTCTCTCTGAACACAATGGTAAACACTTGCCATCAGCCCACAGAAACTCCCAGGACCCAGTAACACCGGACTAGCAAGAATAATGGGCCACGTACGCAGGGTTCAGCTGCAGAAAGTGATGGCACCAAGAAAGTGTGTGTGCTCAAACCAGATTCCTCGCTTTCAGGGTGGAGGGTCTCCCCAGGAAGATCATCCAGCGGGATGGTTTCCACTTCCACCGTGAGGAGGAAATGGGGGGTTTCCTGAGGGCACTGACAGGACTTGGGTCTCTGCCCTGTTACAGGATGAAGGCAGGTTCTCCCTACATCTTCCGGGCAGGAGAGATGGAGCTGACAGGTGGACGACGGCTTTTCCAAAATGTTCCCATGTTTATAACCTGTTATCGACCTGCTTTCCCTGGAGATCAGTGAAGCCGCATCATTGCTTCTCTTGCATTAGGGACAACCTGGTGGTACGGCCTCTGGGTCAGCCTCTGCGCGGGTCTGAGTCACTCACTTGTGCCTTGGTCTCAGCATGCTCATCTGTCAAATGGGCGGCCCCACAGACCAGTGAATTTCCAATGGAGTTCCAAGGAGGTTGCCCAAGGACAGGCAAGGGGAAGAAGAGGAAGAAAGCTGTCCGAGGAAGGGGGGGAAGGGGAGGGCTGTCCAAGGGAAAAGGAGGGGGAGGGGGAGGAAGAGGAGCGTGGAGGGAGGAGCAGAAGGGGGGTTCTCTGAGGAGGAGGACCAAGTTGCTGAGGTGTCTTGGAATCAGAGGTGGCAGTGGCTTGGGCTCTAGGCCCTCTGTTACATAGTTTTAGGCTTTAACTATTTGTTATTTGTGGACACTTTAAAAGATTTAATTTGAAGAAAACCGGAGTTGAGGATACCTTGCTTCTAAAACACAATTTCTCAGGCCTGAGACTAAGTGCTAGGCATTGCTCATTCTGTTACCGTCATTTCCTCCTATTTAAAATCAGTCGCACACCCCCAATCTCCCTTCAGTGTAAGCATCACCTTTTCAGAGGATCTCAAACAGCAGAGTAAGCAGATCTCAAACAGCAGAGTAAGCAGCCCTTGACCCCGGCCATGTGCACGAGGAGCGAAGAGCAGACGTGCAGTGAGGGCTGCGGACAACGGAGGCTGCGGACAAGGGAGGCCGAGGCCCAGCACCTCCCTGCACCACTGTGCTCTGCCAGGCCTAAAGGACACCCTTGCCTCTGGGGTGAACAAGCAGCACAAGCTATCAACACTTATTCCAAAGGAACAGGAAGAAAATTCAAACGAAGTTAACACAGTTATCCCAACACAACACTGCAACAGCCCAGAAACAGAAGGGCCAGTGAGCCTGAGATGGGCGGTTCCCACAGCGGGACAGCAACGTTGGCATTAGGGCTTTTTGGCAAAAAAAAAAAAAAAAAAAGACAAAAGAGGTAACATGGGCCACCCATTATTTCCTGCCAGTGGAAAGACACCCACAGGCCCCCAGATGCCAACGGCCCCCTGGAAATGAGCCCATGCAGTGCCTCGGGTCTTCGCACGAGCAGGCACGTGGTGTCCTCAGCACCCCCACACCCGGGACACACACACACCACACTTGGCTCCCACACCTGAGGGTCCAGGAGAATGGCAGGAAGTCCCCGCAGGACAGGGCATCCTGTGAGGGCACTGCAGGGCTACACACCTCAGAGAGGCCCCCGGGCAGATGTTCTCTCCCCAAAGGATGAGCCAGTCCTGACCACAGCCATATCGCGGTGGCCTCCAAGCCAAGCGCCAACATCTCACGTCCAAAGGGATGCGCAGGTACCTGCTGCGCGTGGAGCCCAAGCCCCTCGCAGAGCTCAGGACGAAGCCAGTGTCTAGTCCCGCGGCCGTCACCAGCCAGGAGAGGCGTCCGGGGCCCTTCCCAGCAATGGCCATGGGAAGTAACAACTCAGGCCCATCAGGGGCTTCCTCACTATGCAGGTTTTAGAAGTGGAGACAGAGGTTCAGGTCTAGTGGCACAAACATCGATGGACCCCATGGAAATGCGGGTGCGGCCCCTCCATCCCACCAGCCTTCATGGCTGCTCCTTTCTGCTCCCATCACACATGTCCCCACCCAGCCAAGCCCCTTCTCCTTTTCCACACTGGATTCATCAAATCAAATTTCGCTGTCCTTGGCAAATGTACCATTAATTTATTTACCGCCCAGAACAAAAGCACACTTCCAGTTAACATGACACCCCCGCTATGATAGAACAGCCTTAATTCAGACATGACGTGGAGGAACAGAGGGAGGAGGGGTCGAGGGCCACCCTGGAATCGGCAGCTGTTTTCTGGGGAAAGCCTCCATCCCACCCGAGCCCGACATCGTGCCACACTGTCCCCATGGTGTCCGAAAGCTCCAGGAAGACAGGGTCACTCTGATCCCTTCGCACCCACAACGCCAAAGAGGAGCAGGTGTTCAGGAAAAGTCTCCTGCTAGTGCTGAAGACAGGAATAATTCCTCGTGGTGCCCAGAATGTCAGGAGAAAACAAGGCACCATGTGGATGCCTTCCAGGTGAATTTTGGAATGATTCTACCGAATGCCAGTCATCCTTTTTCAGAACAAAATCCATACCAGAAAACATGT
>NW_022161924.1:0-9565 GCF_008728515.1 Papio anubis
GGACAGGCCCCGCCTGAGTTTGGTGCTGGGGTTGGAGGGATGTTGTGTTTCCTGGACCACGTCCGTTGCCTTGGTCCTGCTTGACGGGCTCAGACACATGGGCAGGAGTGACCTCTGATTGTCCCACAGCCGGCTGCTCCTTGGAGGACCCCTCCTGCAGCTCCGTGGCTGCTGCAGGGACGGGGAGCCGGGACTCAGAGCAGTGTGGGCGTGGCCATCCGGAAAGCTTTGATCTTTGGGGGTTGCTGGAAAAGCAAAACCAGGTCTGTGGGGCCGAAGGCACCAAGGCCATGCACAGGCATCGCTGCCTCTGGGGTCTGCAGAGTCTGTGTGACAACCTGGTCACTCCACCTAGCAGCGCTTTGGTGTGTGACAGGTTCATGAAGTAGCCAGTTACCTTGATTTGAACGTTGGAGCCGGGGGCTATAGGGGCTGTATTAGTCAGTTATGCCGCTGTGACAAAGAGCCTCAGATCTCAAACCCCATCCTTGTGGGTCAGCTGAGGTCTGTGTTCCAGGCCGTCCCCACTTGGGACCAGGTCTGTTTCCACAACTAAGCAAGCAGAGGCCGGGCGTGGTGGTGGCTGACGCTTGTTTTCCCGGCATTTGGGGAGGTCAAGTCAGCCAGATTATTTGAAGCCAGGAGTTCAGGACCAGCCTGGAAAGCAAGGGGAGACCCCATCTCTACAAAAAATAAAAATATTAGCCGGACCCAATGGTGCACGCCTGTAATGCCAGCTGCTTGGGAGGCTGAGGTGGGAGGATCACTTGAACCTGGGAGGTGGAGGTTGCAGTGAGCCGAGTTCGTGCCTGAGCAACAGAGTGAGACTCCGTCTCAAAAACAAAAAACAAAAAACAAAAAACAAAAAACAAAAAACCAGGAGTGTGGTTGGCTGTTGGGCCTGCCCTAACCACTGGGGCGTGTATCCCCACAGCTCTGAAGGCAGAGGCCCAAGGTCAGGGTGCCTGCTCCGTCCCCCCCGTGGAGCGTTCTTTGCTGGATACTCATGTGGCAGCGAGAGCAACCCGGCTCTCTGGTGTCCCTTATAAGGACGCTCATCCCGCGCCGCTCACAGTCGTGGTGGGGAGCCACCGTGCCCAACCCCACACTTGGTCCTTCAACAGTTGTGTTTTTTTGTGCTGGGCACTTTGGCTCACACTTGTAATCCCAGCACTTTGAGAGACCGAGGTAAGTGGATTGCCTGAGGTCAGGAGTTTGAGAACAGCCCGGCCAACATGGTGAAACCCCGTCTCTACTAAAAGTATAAAACTTAGCTGGGCATGGTGGTGTGCGCCTGTAATCCCAGCTACTTAGGAGGCTGAGGCAGGAGAATCGCTTGAACCCTGGAGGCGGAGGTTTCAGTGAGCTGAGATGGTGCCATGGAATTTCAGCCTGGACTATTCAGGATCCTTTGAGATTCCATATGCATTTTAGGAGTGGTTTTCCTATTTTTGTAAAACATAATTGGGGTTTTTACAGGGACCGCGTTTAGTCTCTATGTTGCTTTGATGTCTCTCAGCAATATTATGTGATTTTCTCTTGTTTTTGAGACAGTCTCACTCTGTTGCCCAGGCTGGAGTGCAGTGTTGTGATCTCAGCTCACTGCAACGTTCCCCTCCCGGCTTAAAGTGATTCTCCTGACTCAGCCACCTGAGTAGCTGGGATTCCAGGCACGCGCCACCACGCCCGGCTAATTTTTGTACTTTTAGTAGAGACGTGGTTTTGCCATGTTGGCCAGGCTGGTCTCGAACCCCTGACCTCAGGCAATCCACCCACCTCAGCCTCCCAAAGTGCTGGGATTACAAGCATGCGCCACCACGCCTGGCTAATGTTTGTATTTTTAGTAGAGACGATGTTTCACCATGTTGTCCAGACTGGTCTTGAACTCCTGACATGAGGTAATCCATCTGCCTCAGCCTTCCAAAGGGCTGGGATTCAGGCGTACACTCACCGCCAGTTTTCCACAGGCCAAGTTCACCTTCTTGGTTAAGTGAATTTCCAAGTGTTTTATTCTTTCCACTGCTATTGTAAATGGAAACGGTTTCATAATTCCCCGTTCACATTATTCACTGTTGGGATGGAGAACTGCAGCTTTCTTTGCTGTTGGTCTTGTATCCTGTAAGTTTGCTGATGTCACGGCGTTTTTTCTTCCAATATGGATTCTAGGACTTTCCACATATAAGATTATTTCATCTGAGAACAGGTGATTTTCCCCTTTCCCTTTTCAGTTTGGATGACTTTTTTCTTTTGTTCAAATGCTCTGGCCAGAGCTTCCAGTGGTGTGTGTGGAATGCTGGTGTTTGCCTGGTTCCTTACCTCAGAGGAAAAAGCTTTGTTTTTCACCACTGAGTGTGTCACCTATGGCTTAGTGGATATGTGGCCTTCATTGTGTTTAGGCATCCTTCCCACCCTGGTTTGGTGAGTGCTTTACCATAAAAGTGTGAGGCGGGTGGGATCACCTGGAGGTCGGGTAGTTCAAGACAACCTGACCAACACATGAAACCCCATCTCTCCTAAGCAAATACAAACTTTAAGCTGGGCATGGTGGTGCATGCCCGTAATCCCAGCTACTCGGGAAGCTGGAGACGGAGAATCGCGGAATGAGGCAGGCAGAGATTGCAGTGAGCCGAGATCGCGCCATTTGCACTCCAGCCTGGGCAAGAAGAGCAAATATTGTCTCAAAAAATTAAAAGAGTGCGCGGCCAGGCACCGTGAATCACTTCTACCGCAACCAGCACTGGGAGGCTAAGGCGGTGGATCAATGAAATGTGAGATCGACACGCCCTGGCTATCACGGGTGAAACCCCGTTTCTACAAAATAGCAAAATAGCTGGGCATGGTGGCGGGCACCAGTCCCAGCTACTTAGAGGCTGGAGGCAAAAGAATGGCGCGGAACCCAAGAGGCAGAGCATGCGGTGAGCCCAGATTCTGGCTAAGCAGATGAGACCCCATCTCAAAAAAAAAAAAAACGGTGTTGTATTTGGTCGAATACTTTTCTTGCACCAGTTAAGACGGTCATGTGGTTTCTTTCCTCCACTCTGCTAATATCGATTGATTTTTGTGGCGCTGAACATTTCATATGTATACTGGATTTTCGCCATGTTGAAACTATCGCTGCATTCCAGGAATAAATCCTGCTTGGTCAGAGTATAGAGTCCTTTTAGTGTACTGCTCAATTCACTCTGCTGGCATTTCACTGAGGACTTTCCCAGTGATGCTCATCAGGGATATCGGCCTGTCATTTTTCCTGTGGTGTCTTTGTCTGGGCTTGATATCAGGGTGATGCTGGCCTCTAGGATGAGTGAGGAAAAATATTCTCTCACTCTGTCCAAGGAGTTTGAGAGGTGCTGCTGGTTCTTTCTTGTAACGTTTTGTGAATCTGGCCATGAAGACATCAGGTCCAGGTCTTGTCTTTCAACTTTTACAGCTTGAAGACTTTAGGTTCCCAGAAAAATTGCAAGGGTAGCACAGAGAGCTCCCGGCCCGGGGCCTCGCTAATGCAGGAACATCATGTGTCACTGTTGGCCCCAGCTGGGACTGGGTCTTGCCGAGAATCCCACCCAGGAGGCCACGTGATATTTAGGTGTCACTTCTGGTGGGCTCTGCCAGGTCCTGTGTTTCCTGGCATGCCCCGTGAGCATCTGCTCAGCCCCTTCTCCACTGGGCCCCTGGTGAGGTGTAGCCACTGGTGCACCCTGAGGGTTCCCGCATCAGTTTGAACTCTTCTGGGTCGGCTCAAGATCAAAAATGACTGCCGGAGCAGTCCTGGGCCTCTGACGCACAGTGGTGGCTGGTCCTGCCCGGCCAGCGCCTCCTGCACTCCTGGGCTCCTGAGCCACAGTGAAGGGTCCAGCTCCAATGCCCCTCACACGGCTCTGGCGGTGGTTTGGCTGCCAGAGGGGATGGGCACCACGTACAGCCCCGCAGGTCCTTCCAATGTGGCAGCCGTGTTGTGGGAGGATGGTGCTGCTGCCCCTTACCCCAGAGATGAATCCTGCCTCTGGGGAGGCACAGAAATGGATGGGTCAAGGGGTCCTCTCAGCTGTCTGGGAAGGGTTCCCTGCCCTGTGCTTCCTCCAGGCGTCCTGGTGCACTCCTGAGCACAGTGCCCAGAGGGGGTGCCCACACCACCCTGACCCACGGGTGACACCCCTTGGGGACTCCACGCCTTTCACTGGCACTGGGATGGAGAGCGACCTGTCCATGGTACAAGGGCTGCACCTGAGGTGCCTGAAGCCACACCGAGGGCCACAGCCTGGGCAACTCCAGCAGCTCCTCCCTCCGCATGCTGGATGCCAAGCCCTGGGCCAGGAGGAAAGGGAGGTGGGGGCAGGGGTGGCCTTGATGCCACCACCCATGTGCCCTGCTGGGCAGTATGCCTCTCTGCCCTGGAGGCCTATGAAGGTGATGCTCTGAGGATCTGTGGTGCACTGTGACCCGGGGGCACTGCTTGGCCACGGCTGAGACACGCAGAGGGTCTCCAATTCCCACCTGCCTCTTGGAAGCTGCCCTGGGTCTGCAGTCAGTGGGGCTCGGCCTCGGGGTTCCCAGGGCCTCCCTCAGCCTCCCCTCCTCACTAGGCCATGCATGCCTGGAGATGGTGTCCCCACCGAGCTATGTTGGACACCTGTGTGATTTTTTCCCGCAGCACCAGCAGAAAATGCTTTGCTGTGGGATGGCCTGGGCCCCAGGACTGTGCATCCCTTGGGAACCTGAGTCCACGGCAGACCACACTCAATGGAGCCTGGCTGTGACCCTCCCACCCCTGCCTTTCCATCCCCAACAGTTAGGGAAATGCTCCCCCTAATAAACTCCCAGCTGTGCTTGCACCGCCAGGTCTGTCTATTGGCTGATGTGGGCGGGGTTTCGGGTCCCCAGCGTCCCTCTTGGGGTCAAAGGTGACAGAAAAGACAGAGGCTTGAGCTTTGGAGAATTTAAGCACAGAGGGGTGGGCTTCACATGAGGTGCCTGCCACTGAAATGGGGCCGGGGTTGCCTGAATGCCACCCGGGACCGGCTGCGGTGGGCCCACAGCCTGCATTCTCAGCACTTTGTGAGGCCAAAGCGGGTGGATCACCTGAGGTGAGGAGTTCCAGACCAGCCTGGCCAACATGGTGAAACCCCATCTCTCCTAAAAAATAACGAAATAGAAAAATTAGCCAGGCGTCGTGGCAGGTGCCTGAAACCCCAGGTACTCAGGAGGCTGAGACAGGAGAATCACTTGAACCCGGGAAGTGGAGGTTGCAGTAAGCTGAGATCTCTACATTGCACTGTGCATGGGACAACAAGAGTCAAACCTCACTCAAAAAAGCTAGGGCCAGGTTAGGGCACGCGGCCTGTGGTCCCAGCTTTCTGTCCCAGCAGCTTCCTTGGCTTGGAGGGGCTGGAGGTGTAATGGTGATCACTTGAGCATGGTGGCCAGAGGTTGCAGTGAGCCAAGACTGCCCATTGCACTCCAGCCCCGTGACAGAGTTAGACCCCACCCTAATAATCAAACCTTGACTATAGCCATGGTGGGGTTGGGGGCTGTATGGCAGGTGGAACTCATTTGGTTTTTCTTGCCTTCCTAATTTTGCAGAAACAGGGTCTCTGTTGCCCAGGCTGGCCTCCAACCCTGGGCTCTCAAGCAATCCCTCCTGCCTCGCCTCCCAAAGCTGTAGGGTTACAGGCTGGAGCCACCCACCTGGCCTGTTTTCCTTTTTTTTCTTTTTACATGAGCCTTGCTCAGCCCCAGGGTGGAGGGCTGAGCGACCTGCTCACTGCAACCTCCACGTCCAGGGGTGTCAGGCCTCTGAGCCCACGCTAAGCCATCATATCCCAGTGACCTGCAGGTAACATCCAGATGGCGTGGAAGCAACCAAGACCACAGAAGTGTTCTGAACTGGATGACATTCCAGCCTTGTATTTGCTCCTGCCCCGTCCTACCCACCACCGTACTATGTAATCTCCCCAACCCTTAAGAAGGTTCTTTGTAATTCTCCCCACCCCTTGGAGAATGTACTCTGCAGATCCACCCTCCCCAAAACATCATTGCTCCTAACTCCACCGCCATCCCAAAACCTGTGTAAGAACTAACGATAATCCCAGCACCCTTTACACCCCGGGACTCAGCTCTGCACCCGGTGAAGTAAACAGCCTTGTTGCTCACACAAAGCCTGTTTGGTGGTGGCTCCTCTACACTGACACGCCAAGTGGACAAGGAAAATCGGGAGTAATTTTCTCATGCCTAAAACTCCTATAGTTGGGATTGCAGGCTTAAACGTTTCACCCATGCCCAGGTTAATTTTGTATTTTTGGTAGAGACGGGTTTCTCACGTTGGCCGGTAATAATCCCAAACTGCTGTGTGTAGGTGACTCGGTCCGGGCCTCCTTCAAAGTGCTGGGATTTCAGTGAGCTGGCCTGCCTGGCCGGGCATTTTCTGGTTTTTGTGTGTGACAGAGTTCTCACCTCTGTCGCTTCAAGCTGGAGTGCAGGGGCTTAGGATCTCTGTGCTCACTGTGTGAAACGTAGTTTCTTGGCGCATGCCAAAGTGAAGTAGCACTCAAATACAAACTTTCCTCAGCAAAGCAATTTACTTCTATAGAAGGGGCCGTCTCATAGATGGAACAATGGGGCGCAGCCGCCTGGACAAGGGAGGTGGGAAGGTTCTATTCCTGATGGTAGCCTACTCTCCTGCTGTGTGGTTCCCACTGGCTTAGGTGAGAACGACAGTCTAACTCATGGCCCGCTGGGTCTTAAAGAAAGAGAGCATGTGGAGTGGCTATGGGTGAGGGTTTGGTGGAAACCGTTATAGGACAAGTAACTAAAGGTGACTCAGGTCAAAGTAGGTGACCCGGATGAGTTAGGATGGAGCAGGTGACCCTGGGAACAGATGGGAACTGCTTCAGTCCTCTGAGCCTTGGCTGCCTGCCTGTAGGACATCCAGGACGCCTGAAGCAAGGAAGAATCCCAAAAGAAGTGAAAATGGCCGGTCTCTGCCCAATGGCGGCCATTCCACCACCAGGATTTGTTCTGCCCCACCTTAACTTCCTGGTCTGAAGCTCCCCCACTGAGCAACTCCGTGACCCGCCCTGCCTGCAAGAGAAAACCCCTTGTACTCTTCCATCATCCACCCACATCTCTAGAAACCGCCCCACCCCCTATCTCCCTCTGCTGGCCTCCTGGGACACACAGCCCGCTCAAGTAACCCAGGTGAGTCATTATATCAGCTTTGTTGCTCACACAGAGCCTGTTTGATGGTCTCGTCACACGGACGCACGTGACATGAACTACTGATTAAAAGTGGTGCAAGAAGTTGTTTATCGCAACTGCGAGGAAGTTAGACTTTAAAATTCAGAACAAAGACTGAACATACTGATATAGCGATTCTTTGAAGGGAAATTTAGAACTCATTGTGTCTAACATCATTCAGGCTTCAAACAGTTTCCAATCCAGTGGGAAAAGTCACTCGACATAATTCCGTGAAGTCAACCAGTTCCATCAAGGAGAGAGTCGGGCCGCTGGGAGCGCGTGGACCGTGGGCTCCCGGGTGAGGCCGACGCGGTTGCGGGGCGGAAGTGACATTGCCTCGGGTTCTCGTACGCCCCTCAGGAATTTTGTCCCGGTGTGGCTCCCGTAGCCAGACGCTTGGTTCCACCCAGGCTCCCCCCGCCCCGGAGCAGGCTCGGGAATCGCGGCGCAGTAGGTTTGGCGTCACTGTCCTCGCGGCCAATCCGAGGGCTGCGCGCGTGTGTCCCTTATGCTTTTCCGTCGCCGGGAGGAAGGGGTGTGTGTGGCGCCTGCGAAGTGGTCTTGGCCACCGGTTTGCGGGGAGTAGAGGCTGCTGCTCGTGGCGCCGGAGTCAGACTCGTGTTGGGCTCCTGGCGACGGTAGCGGCGGCGGCGGCGCGAGCATGTCGTGGCTTTACGGCATTAACAAGGGCCCCAAGGGTGAAGGCGCAGGGTCGCCACTGCCTTTGCCGTCCGCGCAGCCTGGTGCCGAGGTCGGCGGGGACCGCGGCTTGGGAGACCGGCCGGCGCCCAAGGACAAATGGAGCAACTTGGACCCCACCGGCCTGGAGCTGGAGCAGTCGCGTGAGTGCGGCGGAGCGGGGCGGGTGGGACGGTCGGGACGGCCCGGGGAAGCGGGAGCCCTGGACCTTGCTGCTCCTCGCCACTGTCTCGGGCGAGACTGTGCCTCCGGAGCTCCCCGGGCAGGAGCCGTCTCGCGTGCCGGGAGGATCGACTGTTTTCGTCATCCTATTGCACCTCTGCAGCTGTCACAAGCGTATTGAGAGTTATTTGGTTCTAACGAGAGTCTAGCACATTTGCACTTCTTGTTGGAAGACGTTAGCGTTTGCACAGCGAGGTCTGTGAAGCCACAGGCCAGACCGTGCTGCCCAACCTGAGTAAATCCCTGACCCAAGGCCCTCAAGTGTGAGCACTGACTGCAGCTCTCGCGTCTCTTCCCCCAGCCTTTCTCCTGTGGCTTTAACGATTTGTAGCACGATGCCGTTCAAATGTCTAGGAGCCTGGAATGTAGACGGTTTTCAGTAAGTGTTCATTGAAAGAATACAGTGGTTCTCAACTCTTGTTTAAGCCGGGGTTCCTTTCTATTTATTTATTTATTGAGACAGAGTATCGCCCTGCCGCCCAGGCTGGAGTGCAGGGGCGCGATTTTGGCTGACTGCAAACCCCGCCTCCGATTCTCCTGCCGCAGCCTCTGGAGTACCTGGGACTACAGAGGTGCAGCACCACGCCCGGCTAATTTTTTTTGTATCTTTAGTAGAGACTTGTTTCACCATGTTGGCCAGTCTGCTCTCGACCTCGTGACCTCGTGATCCGCCCGCCTCCGCCTCCCAATGTGCTGAGATTACAGGCGTGAGCCATCGAGCCCGGATAGCAGGGGTTCCTCTTCTTTTTTTGACGTGTCGGTCTGTCGCCAGGCTGGAGTGCAATGGCGCCATCTTGTCTCACTGCAACCTCCGATGGCCTCGTTCAAGCGGTTTTCCTGCCTCAGCCTCCCAAAGAGCTGAGACAACAGGCACCCGCCACCACGCCGAGCTAATTTTTTTGTATTTTTTTTAGTAGAGATGGGGTTGGACCATGTTAGCCAGGATGGTCTTGATCTCCTGACCTCGTGATCCACCTGCCTCGGCCTCCCAAAGCGGTGGGATTACCGGTGTGAGCCACCGCATCTGAACTTTTTTTTTCTTTTTTGACGAAGTCTCACTCTTGTCCCCCTGCCTGGAGTGCAGTGTCGGGGTCTCAGTTCACTGCAACCTCTGCCTCAGCCTCCTGAGTAGCTGGGATTATAGGTGCCCGCCACCACGCCTGGCTAGTTTTTGTGTTTTTGTAGAGATGGAATCTAACTCCGTCTCCCAGGCTGGAGTACAGTGGTGTGATCTCAGCTTACTGCAACCTCCACCCTCCGGGTTCTAACAATTCTCTTGCCTGAGCCTCCTGAACAGCTGCGATTACAAGCGCCCAGCACAATGCTCGCCTCATTTTTTTGTATTTTTAGTAGAAACAGCTTTTCACCAAATTGGCCAGACTGGTCTTGGACTCCTGACCTCAAGTGATTCACC
>NW_022161925.1:0-9556 GCF_008728515.1 Papio anubis
GCTTCTACATAGACCAAGTGTTTCTTTCTCTTGCCTGTCTACATAAACGCTGTTTAACAAAAACTGTATTGTAGACATGTGAAGCTGAATTCCACATGATAAAGCAGATAGAGATGACTGAGTATACTGTTTTGTGGAAGGAAGGTTTAAAATGATTTTTAGCTTTTTCCCTGAAATAGGGAATAATTTTAACTTTTTCCCTGAGATAGGGAATAATGAAATGGGAAAATAATTAAATTTTCCCATGTAATTGTTAGATTATATTTAATTATTAGATAATTCATGTATTGCAAGGGAAAAAGGAACTAGATCACCCCATGTACCCAAATGAAAATTTAAAGGGTATGGGTGAGTTCATTTGAACTCCTTTAATTTGTTTTTATTTGTTTGTTTTTGACAGTCTCACTCTGTTTCTCAGGCTGGGTGCAGTAGTACAATGACAGCTCACTGCAACCCCAACCTTCTAGGCTCAAGTGATTCTCCTGCCTCAGCCTCCCAAGTAACTGGGGCTACAGGCGTCTGCCACCATGCCTGGCTAATTTTCGTATTTTCGTTAGAGAAGGGATTTCACCATGTTGGCCAGGCTGGTCTTAAACTCTTGACCTCAGGTGATGCACCCACCTCGGCCACCCAAAGTGCTGGGATTACGGCCATGAGCCACCACACCCAAGAACTTAATACCATTTTTTTAAAAAATCATAATGGGCTTGTTAAATGCTTACGTTAATGTTTATTTTTAAAAATGTTATCTGTGACCTTTCAGCTTTTCATAGCACTTCTCGTGTGAATATTTAAAAAAGGCCCTTTAGTCGTGGGGGAGAAGCGGTTATCCCTTTCAGCAGAGGGAGATGGAGGAACAGGCCCTGGTGGGTCTGAGCACAGGCAGTCACCCCAGCCTTGGTGCTTGCTTAGGTCTGTTCTCCGTTCACCGTAGCCGCATCCACTCTCATTGTCAGCTTAAAAATAAGCTTTTTCCTCTTTCTAATCAGAACAGTTAGTTTGTTAACCATCACGTTAAGGTATCGAGAATGATGGCTTTCAGGCCTCAGATATGACACAAGTAATAAATGCAGCTGACCCTGAACAACATAGGTTTTGAGCTTCGAAGGATCACTTATGTTAATTATTTTCCAACCAAACCCTTACTGAAAAAACCTGGCTTTGTGGAGGGCCGACGTTTCCTACATGCGGTTCCATAGGGTGGCCGCGGAGTCCTGTGGATACGTAGATTTGGGTAAACTCGGGGGGTGTTCTGGAATCCATGTCCCTGTGTATACAGAGGGACAACTGCAGCTTTTTAAAAGTTTGTGTCCTGCCTTGTCCTAAAAAGGCTCCAAGGTGGATGCAAAATTATTTCATTCCTTTGGTTTTCTTGGTGGGATATTGATGTTTATTCTTCAGTGTCTAAAATCCTGAGTGAACAGAGTTACTGCTTCAGGAACAAAGCCAGTCTGGAAACACATATTGAGATATCCACCTTTTCTTCATGGTTTCACAAAAGGCCATGATCATATTTTATTCAGTTGAACTGTAGGAAACTGCCAATATTTGCTGTTTTTGGCCTACAAAATGGCAAGTTCGTACGATATTAAAAACAAAGGCTTCCTGGATGGGGAAAATAGGAATCGGTAAGAACCTGAAGTTGTCTGTCATGGCCTCTGAGTCACAGGTAAATAAACCTGCGTGAGGGGAAGTTGGCTGTACAGTATTTTCCTTCTGTTTTGAGACTGTCAGAAAAAGGTCAGTTCCATTGCGTTGGGTCCCTTTGCCTCACCTTTGCTGCATAGGGGACTTGCCATTATACCTCCTGTTTCCAGTGCCCAGGAGGCTGATGTCACATAGAAGACCTGCAGGTCAGTGGATGTGAAACAGGCAACGGACACGCTGTGCACCTTGGGACGCATCTGAGAAGTGCGTGCTTGCAGCAGGTCTGAGGTGAGGGCGTGTTCCATCTCCTCTCCCTTCTCTGGCTTTGCAGGCCTTTGAAGTTGGTCCTGGAAAGTGAAATTAGTTAATGCTGATTTAAGCTCCAGGTCAAAGTCGGGGGGCCGAAGAGACCCGCCCTTCACTCGGGGTGTGAAGCATTGGGCCCTCCCATCAGGAGGCAGCAGGGACTCGAGAAAGCCGCACATGCCCTCCAGTTCCCTTATGTTGAAATTTTTTGTACTCGGCCATGCCGGGTCATTTTGGGAGGTAAATGGGGGGTTCACATGGGGGTGTGCAGTGTTCTTAGGTGTCAGGTGCGAGAGTTGAATTTGTAGAAGCTGTGCGGATAGGAAAGGGCCTGGCAGGGAGTACTGTTTACAGGGAGCAGATTTAACGTGAGGTCTGTGCTCTGCCTGGGTCTGTGTCTGACCGGTGTCTCCCAGTCTGCAACAGGACGTTCACGTGACTCGGCGCCATCGTCCCACTCTGTGTAGACGTCTGAGGATCTGTGCGCGGCTGCTCTGTGAGAATGAGTTGTGATAATGAACTGAGAAACAGTGAACAAACCCTGAATTGGTTAGCACTGGTTCCACGGCCACTTCTGCCGTGGTTGGAGTCATTCATAATAAAATGTGCTGGACTCCTATGCAGAGCTCTGAATTTCAGAGGCCCTTTAACTTGGCAGCTAACCAGCCGCTTCCTTCAGAAGACATTTGAGTCCCCTTTACCTACCAGGGTGACCCTGGGAGTTTGAAGATGAGTGAGACAAGCCCTCCGTGTCTTGTGGATTTTACTGTCCAGAGGGGAGACAGATGTGGATGGTGAAGGAGGCCCTATCAGAGGTCAGCGCACGTCAGTTTTGTTTCTTCAGCACTTGCTGTGTTCAGGCAGTGCCCCGGGCCATGTGCAGAGCATCTGGGGACCCTGCCCATGGCATCCCAGGCACAGCTAGCATCTGCGCCATCTTCATACTTGGCCTGAGTTTTGGGGAAGTACCGAGGATGGCTTCTGCCTTTGCTGGAGAGAGTTGGAAGTCAGGGCAGCCCTCCACAAGGAGATGATCGCCAGCTGATTCCTCAAGAAAGAGAGGTGGTCCCCACATGGGCAGAGCAGGGCAGCATGCACAGACCTGGGTGTGGGGTCTGGGGCATGTGCATCTGAGTGGGGTCTGCTGGGAGACAGCAAGGGTGAGGTGTGGAGGCAGTTGGAATTGACAGGATAAATTATCACTAAGGCGATGCTGGGAAAACATAAAATTGGGACTCTCTGGGGTAAACGTGGACTTAGGGTGACCCTGGGCGTGGGTGTTTTCAGGCTCTGAAGGCAGAGATTTAAGAAATTGGGGCAGAGCTGAGCCCCAGACGAGGATGAAGACCACCCTTGGGATGTTAAATGAGACAGGGGTGGAAACCCAGTGAATCTCCTGGAGGGTCAGTCCAGCAGGAAGGCAGCAGAGGAGACCGGTGTCCTCAAAGGCCCCTTGGGCCTGCCTCTGAAAGTGCTGGGATTACAGGCATGAGCCACTGCTCCCTGCTGATACTTTTAAAATTTCTAAGCTACTCTCTCTCATACCCACTCCTGTATTTTTTTTTTTTTTTTTTTTAGACCAGGTTTATGGCTATATTTTTTCCAAGGGAATCAAAAAGTTACCTGCTTGAAGTACAAATAACACGGTGTTTAAAAACCGAAAATGCCAATTTGCATAGAAGTTTCCAAATACCCAGTTGGTTTGAGCCTTGCATTGCAGTATCACTACCTGCTCTTAAATTTCTACATGATGTATAGATAGCGAGGCAGGGACGGCTCGTACATCTTCAGGTTTCGATTCTACTAACTTGGGCTATATTTTCATTTATTTTGGCACACCTGTGGGTGTGGCAAGCAATGCCAGGGTATTTATTTTGAAGCTTGTCCAACAACAGGAAGATTTTCACATTTTTAGAATTTTCATAGTAATAGTTATAATTTACAAAGAATTTAAAATTGTGTAGTCATTATTTTGCTTTTTTTCTAGATGTGCCCCAAAACAGGGTTGCTAACTATCATTCTACATCACAGGATTCAGAACAGTACCCTTTTGGAGCAGATGCCTGTAATCGAGGAATTCCGCCTAGTCAGTTCACTTTAAACGTGTTTAAAAGGTTTTCTTTATCCTAGTTGGCACCTGTGGCTATAGTTTGTTTTCATTGCTGAGGAATATTCCACGATGGAAACCGTAATTCATCTGTTTTTCATATCGGTGGACATTTGGATATTTTGGGAGGGTGTGTATGTCTATTCAGCCTTCATTTTTTCAGGATTTTTTGTAGAAGATAATGTAAGAGTGTAACATCCTCTGCTAGGGAGCCAACATCAACCCCTGATTACAGCCACACACAGACTCTCAGGCCTTGTTACCAACACAGAGAACCATTTTTTTTTTTTTTAATTTATTTATTATTATTATAATTTTAAGTTGGGGAAGTACATGTGCATAATACGCAGGTTTGTTACATATGCATACTCTGTGCCATGTTGGTCTGCTGCACCTATCAACTGCCATTTACATCAGGTATAACTCCTAATGTAATCCCTCCCTCCCCCTCCTCCCTCCCCATGATAGGCCCCCGTGTGTGTGATGTTCCCTTCCTGAGTCCAAGTGGATCTCATTGTTCAAGAATTCCCACCTAAGGAGCAGGAGAGAACATATGGTGTTTGGTTTTCTGTTCTTGGTGGATAGTTTGCTATGAATGATGGCGTTTCCAGCTGCATCCATGTCCCTGCCACAAAGGACGAAACTCATCCTTTTTTATGGCTGCATAGTATTCCATGGTGTATATAAAGCATATTTTCTTAACCAATCTGTCACTGATGGACATTTGGGTTGACTCAAAAGTCTGTGCTATTAGAATAGGTGGCTGCAATAAAACATAATGCGGTGCATGTGTCTTTATAGCAGCATAATTTATAATCCTGTATATCCCCAGTAATGGGATGGTTGGGTCATATACATCTAGTTCTCTAGGATCCTTGAGGAATCGGCCATACTGTTTTCCATAATGGTTGAACTAGTTTACAATCCCACCAACAGTGTGTAAAAGTGGTTCCTATTTTCTCCACATCCTCCAGCACCTGTTGTTTCCTTGACTTTTGAATGATCGCTTATTCTAACTGGGGTGTGAGATGGTATCTCATTGTGGTTTTGATTTGCATTTCTCTGATGGCCAGTGATGATAAGCATTTTTTCATGTCTGTTGGCTGTATGAATGTCTTCTTTGAGAAATGTCTGTTCATCCTTTGCCCACTTTTTGATGGGTTGTTTGTTTTCTTTGTAAATTTGTTTGAGTTCTTTGTGGTGGTTCTTGGATATTAGCCCTGTCAGATGAGTAGATTGCAAAAATTTTCTCCCATTCCGTAGGTTGCCTGTTCACTCTGATGGTAGCGCTTCTTTGCTGTGCAGAAGCTCTTTTTAGTTTACTGAGATCCCATTTGTCAATTTTAGCTTTGCTGCCAAGTTTTGCAGGGTGTTTTAGGACATGAAGTTCTTTTACCTGCCTATGTCCTGAATGGTACTACCTAGATTTTCCTTCAGGATTTTTATGGTTAGGTCTAACATTTAAGTTCTCTAATCCATCTGAATTAATTTCGTGATATGAGTAAGGAAAGGATCCAGTTTCAGCTTTCTACTTATGTATACAGCCAATTTTCCAGCACTATTTATTAAATAGGAATCCTTTTCCCCATTTCTTTGTTTTTCCCAGGTTTGTCAAAGATCGATGGCTGTGATGTGTGGTATTATTTCTGAGGACTCTGTTCTGTTCCATTTGGTCTATATCTCCGTTTTGGTACCAGTACCATGCTGTTTTGGTTACTGTAGCCTTGTAGTATAGTTTGGAAGTCAGCTTGGATGCCTCCAGCTTCTACCTTTTGACTTGTGGATTGTCTTGGAGATGGGCTCTTTGGTTCCATATGAACTTTAAAGCAGTTTTTTCCACTGTGAAGAAAGCTGGTTGGTAGCTTGGATGGGGATGGCATTGAACTCCATAAATTACCTTGGGCAGTATGGCCATTTTCACGAGCATTGATTCTTCCTATCCATGAGCATGGTATCAGAGAACCATTTTCTTAAGTTGGAAACACAGTAGCAGAACCTGAAGCCATGTGAACCGGTCCTCCGATCTTTACACTTGGAATTCACTTCTTTATTACTTATGTTCAAGCAATTAGGAAGGCTATCATCTATACAGAAATCTGAGAGAATGTAAATTATACGTTTATAATAAGAAAAAACCTTATTTTACTTCACCCTAGAACATGTATTATGTTTTTCCCTCATGCCCCACCACTTGTTTTCTTTGCTTTTTGAAATGGAAATGACACTTGAATGCTAGTTTCTAGTGACTGTTAGACTGGCATAGTTCTTTCAGGAGAGGAGGATGTAAAGCACATGGAGAATTTCTAGTTTGTGGAATGTGATTTCCGTTGCTCCCCATTCAGGCTTGCCACCGCCTTCTCCTCTGGGCCTGCAATCAGGATGTCTGAGAAGGGTCCCTGTTTCATCCCTCCGGTGGTTCTGGAAAAGGGAAGGAGAGGAGGGTGTGCAGGGTGTGGTGCATTTGTAGTTGGTCCTTCGAGCTTTTATTTGGGAGTCTCGCTGCCCTGGTGGCTCCCTGCCTTATGTCTCTAGCTCGTGGTTTCCGCCCCAGCCCAAACTCACAGGCAGACAGGATGAAAGGGAAGTTGTATTCAGCCAACAACAGCTTCGATCTTTATTCTCTCCAAGGCTTAAATCACACTGGCATTTGGAGACTTGTGCAAGTGGGGTACTTTGGTTTTAAACATGGTGTCTTATTTGTACTTCAAGTGGTAACTGGTTCTTGAAAAAACACAGGCATAGCAAGTTGGTTCTTTAAAAAAAAAAAGAGAGAGAGTGGTTGGTGAGAGAGTGGCTTAGAAATTACACCAGTAATGGTCGGGAGGGTGGCTTACACCTGTAACTCCAGCACTTTGGAGAGGAGGAGGCAGGCGGATCCCCTGAGGTTAGGGAGTCTCGAGACCAGCCTGGTGAACATGGTGAAACCCCGCCTGTACTGAAAAAGATGAAAATTACTGGCATGGGTGGCAGGCAACTGTAATCCCAGCTACTTGGGAGGCTGGAGGAGGAGAATCACTTGTACCCTCGAGGCAGAGGTTGCAGTGAGCCAAGATTGCTTCACTCGCACTCCACCCCAAGCACAGAGCACAGAAACCCGATCCCCAAAAATAGAGAAAACAAAACAAACAAAAAAACACCTGCAATGGAAAACCTGGTTGCGCCATCTGTGATGGAGACATGGATTATTTTACTTTAGTGACAGGATTAAATTGGATATATTTGCAGTATTGATCTTGACAAGGGAAATGGTGAGAACCAAACGTGCCGCCCAGCTTGGGCCTTGCCATTGGCAGAAGACCGTGGCGGGCAACAGACTGGAGACTCGGAGACCGAGGGGAGAATTCTCACGCTGTGACGCTGGTGCAGTCTGTGCTTCTGGACTCCTGCTGGAGGGAGCTGCCCCTTTGCCTTGCAGGCTTTGGTGCAGTGGGGACCTTAGGACCTGCCCCTCCTGGCACACCTGTGGGTGTGGCGAGCAGTGCCAGGGCTGAGGCACAGTTGCTGAGCCCGGAATGTGGGACGGCAGAGGCTGCACACGCCGGCAGGCGTCTGCTCCAGCAGCCGGGGGTTTCCGCAAGGGGGTGGGGGGTTGGTTTTCCTCCTTGAATTTGGGTGGGGAGGGTGTCCTGGGGTGCTGTGTCTGCACTTGTGTTGCTCTGAGGTCAAGTTGTGGCCCCGAGTCCCTGTCCCTCTGCCAAAGTGAGGGTTTGCCCATTTTCAGGTCAGATTTCCCTTGGGTCTGGGTCTCTAGGAGTGGGGCGCATTCCAAGGGGGCGTGAGCACGGTGGACGCGCGTGGGCCTCTTCCTCTCCCCTCAGCTCCTGGGTTGTGTGTGAAGAGCTGCCCAGCGGAATCACTCTCCTGCCTGGTGTTTCATTCAGCAGAAATCGTTCTCACTGTGGACTCTTGAGTCAAATGTAATCCAGGAATGGAACGTGCTGTTGCTAGATGCCACACACAGCATCAGGAGCTTAGTTGGGGATTATATGATCTGACCCCACACCTTAAAAGTAAAGACTATAGTTGTCAGGCCTCTGAGCCCAAACCAAGCCATAGCGTCCCCTGTGACTTGCACGTATATACGCCCAGATGGCCTGAAGTAACTGAAGAATCACAAAAGTACAAATGCCCTGCCTGGACTTAACTGATAATATTCTACCAGAAATAAGTGAAAATGGCCGGTCCTTGCCTTAAGCGATGATTTTTTTTTCTTTTTTTCTTTTTTTTTTTTTGTGAAATTCCTTTTCCTGGCTCATCCTGGCTCCAAAAGCTCCCCCACTGAGCACCTTGTGACCCCCACTCGTGCCCGCCAAGAACAAGCCCCCTTTGACAGTAATTTTCCTTTACCTATCCAAATCCTAGAAAACGGCCCCACACTTACCTCCCTTTGCTGACTCTTTTCAGACTCAGCCCGCCTGCACCCAGGTGAAATAAACAGCCATGTTGCACTCACAAAGCCTGTTTGGTGGTCTCTTCACACGGGCGTGCATGACAATAGTTAAGGGTATACTGAAGTCTTTGGCAGCTCCACGAGCCTTTTCAGTTTGTGTCAGGACATTTTAGGCAGAAGGAAAACTTGCTAAGAGAATCTTACAGAAATGTTCGGTGCAGTGCCATTAACTCGTGGAATAAATGTGTAACTTTCCGTGGCGGCCCTCTGGAAAGAGATGCACTTTGAGTGCACCCTGGCCTGCTCACTACAAGAATCGGCCGTGTCACCCCACTTTCCGTGGGTCTGCAGGTGTGCGTGGTCCCTTGCCCTGCACTGTGGCCATGGAAGGGAAGATGATCTGGAATGCTGGCGACAGTTATCGGTGTATGTTGATGTGTGCTGCTTTCTACAGGGGAGAACATTTCTGTTTAATAAACATCTCATCACGATGATGACTGCAAGATATTTGAGTCTCATTCAATAGTGTTTCTGGGTTCCTTCTGTTTTTAATCTGCTTTCTAGCACTAGGCAAGTGAAGACATGGAAAGTAAAAACCCATCGAACTTGTAGAGACATGGTGTTGTGGAGGAGCAGACTGTAGCCTCTGGCTCTGTTTAAAGATTGTAGTAAACCTCTTACCTGGCATGGTCAGGGTGTAAATTATCTTGTTTAATTGAAATGTGTATGAGTCAAAGCTGGCGCCTGCATTGTTGATGAAATACCAGATTTTAAGGGAATATGTCAATGTGCTGTAAGATACCAACAAAGTTCCTCACTGAGGTTCGGCGAGGGTTCGGAGGAGCTGGGCCTTAGGTCACCAGGGTCGTCTCTGGGAGCAGATGCTCAGTGTGGGCATTAGTCACTTAGCCTTTCCAGAGCCGAGGAACAGCTCTCTGTGATGGTTTTTGGAACCTGTATTTTGAGTCAGTTTGTCCCACTTGACTCGAAGTTGCCGCGCGATTTCAGACCTTTGCCTCCACCGTGCGCTCGTTTTCTTGTCCCCTGATAACTGCCTCGGTTGCCCCGGCCTGACATTTGAGCCTCGTCGTTCATGGACACAGGCT